>NC_143134.1:28598409-28901439 GCF_059928025.1 Delphinapterus leucas
GTTTTGATTACTATGGCCTTGTAACGTAGTTTGAAATCAGGAAGTATGATACCTTCAGCTTGTTTTTCTTTTTCAACATTGCTTTGGCTATAAGGGGTCTTTTGTGGTTCCATATGAATTTTAATGTTCTTTTTCTATTTCCATAAAATATGCTATTGGGGTTTTGACAGGGATTGCATTGAATCTATAGACAGTTTGGGGTAGCATAGACATTATAACATTATTAGTTCTTCTGATCCATGAGCAGGAGATATCTTTCCAATTCTTTGTGTCTTCTTCGATTTCTTTCATCAGAGTCTTATACTTTTCAGCATACAAAAATTTCACCTCCTTGATAACTATATATCTATTTTATTTTTTGGTGATGCTATTGTAAATGAGATGTTTTCTTTATTTCTTTTTCAGCTAGTTTACTGTTATGTATAGAAATGCAACTGATTTCTGTATGTTGGGTTTTTTTCTTGCAACTTTACTGAATTTGTTTATTAGTTTTAAGTTTTTTGGTAGTTTTTAGGGTTTATTATATATAAGGTCATGTCATCTACAAACAGAAAATTCTATTTCTTCCTTTTTGATTTGAATGTCTTTAACTTATTTTTCTAGCCTAATTTCTCTGGCTAGATACTATACTAGTAGTATATAGAATAGAAGTGGTGAGAGTGAACACACTTGTCTTGTTCCTGATCTTAGAGGGAAAACTTTCAACCATTCACTGTTGAGTATGATAGCTGTGGGCTTGTCATATATGGCTTTATTATGTCAAGGTACATTCCTTTTATACCTACTTTGTTGAGATTATTTTATCAAGAAAGGATATTGAATTTTGTCAAATGTTTTTAACATATCTATTGATATAATCATATAATTTTTATTTTTTATTCTGTTAATGTGATGATGAATCCCACTTGATCATGGCATATCGTCCTTTTAATGCTGTGTTGAACTTTGTTTCCTAGTATTTCATTGAGAATTTTTGCATCTATATTCATTAGGAATATTGACCTGTAATTTTCTCATAATGTTTTTATCTAGCTTTGGTATTAGAGTAATGTCCTTGTGAAATGAGTTTAGGAGTGTTCCCTACTCTCCAATTTTTGGAAGAGTTTGAGGAGTGGTGTTGATCTTTCTTTAAATTTTTGGTAGAATTCACCAGTGAAACCATCTGGCCCTGAGCTTTTGGGAGGTTTTTGATTACTGATTCAGTATCCTTAACTCATTATTTGTCTATTCAGATTTTCTGTTTCTTCATGATTCAACCTTGGTAGGTTATGTTTCTAGGAACTTATCCATTTATTCCAAGTCCAATTTGTGTATAATTGTTCCTAGTAGTCTTTTATGATCTTTTGTATTTATGTGTTATCTGTTGTAATGTCTGTACTTTCATTTATAATTTTACTTATTTGGGTCCTCTCTCTTTTTTCTTGGTTATTCTAGTTAAGGTGTGTCATTTTTGTTTATCATTTCACAGAATCAAACCTTAGTTTTGTTAATCTTCTCTTGTTTCTCTATCCTCTATTTTACTTATTTCTGCTCTAATCTTAACTATTTCCTTCCTTCTGCTAACTTTACTCTTACTTTGTTCCTTTTCTTGTTCCTTGAGGTGTAATGTTAGTTTGTTTACTTGAGATCTTTCTTTTTTCTTGGTGTTTACATTTATAAACTCTAAACTTTCCTCTTATAACTGGTTTTGCCTTACCCCACAACTTGTGGTATGTTATATTTCATTTTCATTTGTTTTAAGATATTTTAAAAATATTTTTGATTTTTTTTTTTTTTTTTTTTTGTGGTACGCGGGCCTCTTGCTGTTGTGGCCTCTCCTGTTGTGGTGCAATGCTCCAGACGCGCAGGCTCAGCAGCCATGGCTCACAGGCCCAGCCACTCCGTGGCATGTGGGATCTTCACGGACCGGGGCACGAACCCGCGTCCCCTGCTTCGGCAGGCGGACTCTCAACCACTGTGCCACCAGGGAAGCCCTAAAATATTTTTTTCTTTTGTTTTTGATCCAGTGGTTGTTCAGTAATATGTTAATTTCCACATATTTGTGAATTTTCCAGCTTTTCTCCTCTTATTGATTTCTAGTTCCTAATAATGTGTTCAGAGAAAGATACTTGATATAATTTATATCTTCTTGAATTTATTGAGATTTGTTTTGTGGCCAAATATATGATTAATCCTAGAAAATGTTTAATGTTTGCTTGAAGAAAATGTGTATAGTTTTGCTGGTGGATGTAATGTTCAGTATATATCTTTTAGGATCATGTGATCTATAGTGTTGCTCAAATCCACAGTTTCTTTATTGATTCTCTGTCTGGGTGATCCTTCCATTGTTGAGAGTGAGGTATTAAAGTCCCCAACTATTCTGTGGGCAAGGCCACAGGCTGTGTTCAGCAACCAAGCAGAGCTATATGCTGGGTTCCATGCCTGATGGTACCGAAGACTGGGATCTGAGGCTGCTCAGGGTCACTTTTTAGTCTTCCTGGTTATGTAGGGCCTGGGGGTATGCTTAACAGTTGGGCAGTTGGGTGGGGCTGCTAACTTAGCTCCACACAGGCAGATCATAGGATGAACTCTACATCTGTCAGACATCTGTGATTACACTTCCTGGAGGGGCAGGATTGGAGGCTTAACTCAGCAGTTGGGTGGGAGTTCACATGTGCTCCCCTGCCTAGGTAGGCCTTAGGATGTGTTCTATGGCTGCTGGGAATCTGTGGCTATGCTTCATGGTGTGGTACAACTGGAGGCTATGCTGTACAGTTGGGGGGAGTGCAAATTTGCCTCCCTACCTGGGTGAGACCATAGAATTAACTCCATGCCAGTACATCCCATTGTCTGAGGACCCAAATCAGGCAGAACTACCAGCTAAGTTCCCTGGCAAGATAGGGCAACTGGCTTGGCTCTGTAGATGGACAGAATTGCTGGATGAGATTTCTAATTGGGGGGCACTGAAAGCAGAAGCCAACACCTTAGTTTAAATTGCTGTAAGCACTGCCCCTTCCTCCATTTCTATATGATACTATATGATACTCAGTGGTCAATTTCAGTAGATTTCCCCAGTAACTCTCATAAAGTGACAACCAAGTGGGCTTCCTGGGAAGCTTCCTGCAATGCTAGGGAAGCTGGATGTCCACACTGGGTTCTTTTTTTTCCCACTGGAGAAACTGTAGGCCCAGGGGAGATTTTTTAGCATAGCACTGTACCAGTCTGGGGAAGAGGTGTTGCAGACAGAGTGTAGACACTCCTCTTAACTTTTCTAATGTGTTTTTTCTTGCCCTCTGTTTTCTAAGGGGTGTTTCAGCCTCACCCATGAGTTCTGGGATTTTCACAGTAGGTTCCTATCTATAGGCAGTTGCTAGTTGATCTTCTTGTGAGGGGGATTGAAGTTGGAAATGTCCCATGACACCGTCTTGATGGCATCACTCCCCATTTCTATGAATTTGACTATTCCCAGATACTTCATATAATTGTACTTTTGTGTCTGGCTTATTCCACTTAATGTAATGTCCTCAAGATTCACCCATGCTGTAGCATGTGTCAGAACTTATTTTCTTTTTAAGAATGAGTAATATTACATTGTATATGTATACCATATTTTGTTTATCCATTCATTCATCATTGACATTTTGCTATTTCATCCTTTGGCTATTGTGAATAATGCTACTGTGAACATTGATGTACAAATATTTGTATGAGCCCCTGCTTTCAAATATTTTTGATATTTATCCAGAAGTGGAATTATGGGATTATATAGTAATTCTATTTTTAATTTTTTAAGGATCCATAATAGTTTCCCCTTGTAGCTGCTATGTGTTTTACATTCCCACAAACAGTTCTCCACATATTCCCCAAAACTTTTTCTGTTAATAGCCATCTTAATGGCGTAAGGTGATATCTCATTGTGGTTTTGATTTGCATTTCACTAATGGTTAGTGATGTTGAACATTTTTTTCATGTGCATATTGTCAATTTGCATATCTTCTTTGGAGAAATGGTTATTCAGATTATTTGCCCATTTTTAAATCAGGTTGTTTTTGTTGTTGTTGAGTTGTAGGAGTTTTTAAAATTTCTGGATATTAACTCCTTATCAGATATATTATTTGCAAATATTTTTCCCCATTTCATGAGTTGTTTTTTCACACTGTTGATTGTATTCTTTCATTCACAGAAGTTTTTAATTCTTATGTAATCAATTTATCTATTTTTTTCTTTTTACCTGTGCTTTTAATGTCATATCTATTGGGGTCATTGGCAAATCCAATGTCATGACACTTTCCCCCTATGTTTTCTTCTAAGAGTTTTATACTTTTTAGCTCTTATGTTTAGATTTTATGTCCATTTTGAGTTAATTTTTGTGTTAAGGCAAGGGTCAAACTTCACAATTTTCAATATGGGTGTACAGTTTTCCCAACACTATTTGTTAAAAAGACTGCCTTTACTCATCAAGTGGTCTTGTTATTCATGTTTAATATCATTTGATTGTAGATGGCAGGGTTTATTTTGGGCTCTCTATTCTATTCCATTGTTCTCTATGTCTATATTTATGCCAGTATCACACTGTTTTGATTATCATAGCTTTGTACTAAGTCTTGAAATTAAGAAGTGTGAGACTTCCAGATTTGTTCTTTTTCAAGATTGATTTGGCTATTCAGGGTACCTTGAGATCCATTTGAATTTTAGAATTGATTTTTCTATTTCTATAAAAACATTGTAATTTTGGTAGGAATTACATAGAATATGTAGATTCCTTTTGGTAGTGTTGGCATCTTAACAATATGGTCTTCCAATCCATGAACTATGATGTCTTTCCATTTATTTGTGTGTCTTCTTTGATTTCTATGAACAGTGTTTTACAGTTTTCAGTCTACAGGTCTTTGTCTCCTTGGTTAATGTTATTTATAAATATTTTATTCTTTCAGATGCTATTGTAAATGGAATTGTTTTCTTAATTTCCTTTATAAATTGTTTATTGTTAGTGGATAGAAATGCAACTGAATTTTGCATATTGATTTTGAATCCTGTAACTTTATTGAATTAGTTTACTAATTCTCAAAGTTTTTTTTTGTGTGTGTAGAATCTATAGGGCTTTTTTTTTTTAACATATAAGGTCATATTTTCTGTAAGTAGAGACAATTTTACTTCTTCCTTTCAAATTTATATTTGATTTATTTTTCTTGCCTAATTGCTCCAGGTAGGACATCCAGTACATATCAAATAGGAATGACAAAAGCTGGCATCCTTTTCTTGATATTAGAGGAAAACCTTGGCCTATCACCACTGAGTAAAGAAGGAAATAGAAGGAAACTGTTGTTGTGAAAGTTGGGTGCAAAAGGGTGCTAAATTTTGTTAAATGCTTTTGTTTGCATCAATTTCGATGATAATGTATGGTTTTCTTTTCTTCATTCTGCTTACATAGTGGATTACATTGATTGATGTTAATTTTTCTTAAATGTTTGGTAGAATTCACCCATAAACCTATTTGATTTGAGGATTTTCTTTGTTGAAAATTATGAGGATGAGGTTTTTAATTATGATTCAATTTCCCTACTAGTTATAGGTGTACTCAGATTTTCTATTTCTTCATAAGACTATCTTTGTAGATTACGTGTTTCTATGAATTTTTCCATTTATCTTGCTTACCCTATTTGGAGACAGATGCTTGTCCATTGTACTCTATTATAATCCTTTGTATTTCTATAAATTCTTAGTAATGCACCCCTCTTTCATTTCTAAATTTAGTTATTTAAGTCTATTCTCTTTTTTCCTTAGTAAATTCTAGCTAAAATTTTATCAATTTTGTTGATCTTTTCAAAGAACCAACTCTTGTTTTATTGATTTTTCTTTATTTTTAAAAATTCTCTATTTTGTTTATGTCTGCTCTAGTCACTATATTTCCTTCCTTCTGCTAACTTTGTGTTTAGTTTATTCTTTTTCTATCTCCTTAAATTGTAAAATTAGATTGTTGATTAGAGATTTTCCTTCTTTCTTTTTTAATATAAGGGTTTATGCTATACGTTTCCCTCTTGCTTGCTTCCCTCTTCCCTCTTTCCTTGCTTTCACTGCATCTCATAGTTCTAATTTCCCTTGTGATTTTTTCTTTGATCCATTGGTTGTTAAGGGTGTGTTGTTTGGGCTTTCCTGGTGATGAAGTGGTTGAGAGTCCACCTGCTGATGCAGGGGACACGGGTTCGTGCCCCGGTCCAGGAAGATCCCACATGCTGCAGTGCCCATGAGCCATGGCTGCTGAGCCTGCGTGTCCGGAGCCTGTGCTCTGCAATGGGAGAGGCCACAACAGTGAGAGGTCTGTGTATCACAAAACAAACAAACAAACACACAAAAACAAATTAAAAAATGTGTTGTTTAATTTCCACATATTTGTGGATTTTTCTGTTTTCCTTCTTCTATTGATTTCTAATTTCATTCCATTGTGATCTGAAAAGATACTTTGTTTCCAATCAGTCTTTTACATCCATTGAGACTTATTTTGTGACCCAACATATGGTCCATCCTGGAGAATGCTCCATGCACACCTTAGAGTGGAAGTTGGGTGGTATATTCTGTATATGTGCCTTAGGACCAATTGGTATATAGTGCTGTTCACACTCTCTCTTTTGTTAATTATCTTCTCTCTCATTGTTTTATCCATTAGGGAAAGTGGAATACCAAAATTTCCTACTATTGTTATGAAGCTGTCCGTTTCTCCCTTTAATTCTGTCAATGTTAGATTCATATATTTAGGAGCTCTGATATTTGGCACATATATGTTTATAATTGTCTTATCTTCAGTGTGAATTGACCCTTTTGCCATTATATAGTATCCTTTTTATATATCCTTTCTATCGCATAACAGTTTTTGACTTAAAGTTTAATTTTGTCTGATATTAGTATAGCCACCCCTGCTCTCTTTTGGAAAAATTTTCCCCATATTTTCATTTAACCTATGTATGACCTTATCTCTAAAGTGAATCTTTTATAGACATGATACAATTGTGTCCTCTTTTCTGTCTGTTTTGCCAATCTATATTTTTAGATTGCAGAGTTTAATCCATTTACATTTGAAGTAATTATTGATAAGATAGAACTTTTCTTATGTGCTTCCAGTGTGTCTTGTACCTTTTTGTCCTTCATTACTTCTTACTGTGTTTCACTTTTTTAAGATGATTTTTTTTATTAACACATTTTGATTTCCTCCTCATTTTATTTTGTGCATATTTTATAAATATTTTCTTTGTGATTACCATGAGAATTACATATAACATCCTAAAAGTATAACAATCTATTTCAAATTTATAACAAGTTAACTTCAGTCACCTACAAAACTCTCCTCCCTTACAGCTCTGTCCCATTACTTTATGTTTTTAATATCATAAATTATCTATCTATATGTTGTACCCATTAACATAGATTTATTATTAGCTTTTGTGCTTTTGTCTTTTAAGTCCTGTAAAAGACTAAAAAGTGGAGTTAAGAACCAATATTACAATAATACTGGTTTTCATATTTTTCCATGTCTTTATCTTTACTGAAGAACTTTATATTTTCATAAGGCTTTGAGTTACTGTCTAGTATCATTTCATTTCAACTTGAAGTTCTGCCTTTAGGATTTCTTGCATGCTGGTCAAGGGACAATAAATTCACTCAGCATTTGTTCATCTGGGAATGTATTAATTTCTCCTTCATTTTTGAAAGACAGTTTTGATGTATACAGAATTTCTTTGTTGATAGTTGCATTTCTTTTGGCATTTTCCCACTGCCTTCTGGCCTACAAGATTTCTGCTGAGAAATCTGCTGATTATCTTATTGAGGATCCTTCATATTGACAAGTTGCTTTTCTTTTGCTATTTTCAAGAGTCTTTCTTTGTCTTTGACTTTTGACAGTTTTATTATAATTTGTCTCAGTGTAGGTATCTTTGGATTGATATTATTTACAATTTGTTATGCTTCTTGTATTTGCATATACATGTGTTTCCTCAAATTTGGGAATTTTGGGTCATTATTACTTCAAATAATCTCTATGGTCCTTTCTTTCTCTTCTACTTCTGGGACTTCTTTAATACCTGTATTGATTTGCTTAGTGGTACCCCGTAAGTCCCTTAAGCTCTTTTCACTTTTCTTTAATCTTTTTTTCTTTTTATTCTTCACACATGATAAAATGTGTGAAATGACCTCTCTTCAAGTCTGCTAATTCTTTTTCTTGTCTGTTTGATTCAGATATTGAAGCTCTTTAATGAATTTTTCAATTCTATAATTGTATTTTTAGGCTTCAGAATTTCTGTTTGTTTATTGTAATTTTGATCTCTTTTTTGATATTCTTATTTTGTTCATATGTTTTTCTGATTTCTTTTTGTTCTTTGTCCATGTTCTACTTTAGCTAATTTCTTTAGTGTCCATTTCCAGAGATTTATTTTATTCCTGTGAATGGGCCACATTTACTCATTTCTTTGTATGCTTTGTGAACATTTTTGGAAAACTGGGCAATTCAAAAACACAGCCAACTTTCCCAGTCTTTGCAGACTGAATCTGTGCAGGGAAAGACCTTCACTAATTAGCCTGGCATACTGGCATAACGTCTTCTTAGGCCTTTTGGGGGCATGCATCTTCTCTGGGACTGTACATGTGCTTTTTTCCCTGATTTTCCCATATACATGACGGCTTTTAAATGTTTTAATGTGCCTAAGAGTCTCGCCCCTGCTTTTTCCCATGACATTAGATGTTCTATTGTGTTCCTCTATGTAATCTATGGTCTCCCTGCAGTTTTCAAGTGTTGTGGCACCTGATATACAAATATTGCCAACTGTAGAGGAAGAAAAATTTCTCTTTCTGCTCTTTTAGGTTCTGTGTCTAAAAGTTAAATTGACAGAGACAGTTTAACAGGAGAAAGAACAATTTTAATTATTTATGTATGAACAAGAGTCTCACAAAAATATGAGACTCAAAGAGGCAGCCAGATGATGGAGGTTTATATACCATCCTGAGATAAGAAAAGAGTAGGGGTTTGGGACTTCTAGGTGTGGGGAAAGCATATTTTAGGAAGATAAGGAAAGAAAATGTATGTTAAATAAATGTTGCTTTATTATGCATATAAGATTCTCTCAGGACAAATTTATCTCTGGAAACAGCTCTCTTTCTGGTATAGATATCTTTTCTAATGGGAATTTCCTGTATAAAAGTAGATTTCCTTTACAAATAGGGAAATTTAGACTTTATCTTAGGCAGGTAAGGGGGAAGTAAAGAGCTTTTCCTGAGTCTGCTGGTTCTCTATTGCCTTCAGCTCAAAATAATTCATATGCCAAAGTGGTACATTTGGGGGTGGCATACTCTGAACGCCTTCATCATCATTTCTATGTGATTTCTGAGTCAGGCAAGACAGAAATTTTGTCTTTTGGACAGCTGCCAGACAAGCTAGAATGTTGCAGATAAGTTCATTTTTTTCTTTTGACCCAAGGGAGGTACTAGGAATTGGGTGCCTTCCTCTGGACCACACTCTTCCTGCCTCTGACTCCAGACTGGGATCAGGGTGAGCAAAACCAACACATAATTTCCTACTGCTTTGAGTGTGGCCTTTTCTTGACTGGGCATTCACTTTGTTGCTGCATATTCTTGGCTGGTTTTTAGAGCTCCCATAAACTTACTTCACTCAGTCTGTTGTCATTTACTTGATGTTTCCATGGGAGAATAAGGGTTTGGACCTTCCCAGTTTGCCATCTTGCTCAAGTTTTTTTTCTTTTTGCAGTACGCAGGCCTCTCACTGTTGTGGCCTCTCCCGTTGCGGAGTACAGGCTCTGGACGTGCAGGCTCAGTGGCCATGGCTCACGGGCCCAGCCGCTCCGCGGCATGTGGGACCCTCCCAGACCGGGGCACGAACCCGCGTCCCCTGCATCGGCAGGCAGACTCTCAACCACTGCGCCACCAGGGAAGCCCTTGCTCAAGTTTTTTGACCCCTGTATATTCTTAATTGGTTTAGATCTTGGGTGGGGAGTGCATGGCGTTTATGTACTTCACCCTCAAATTTCTTCAACCCAACATATTGAGACAGTGATGAATGAGGCATTCATGGTGTTCACATTCATTTAGCTTACAGTCAAAAGAGGAAGACAAAATAAATAAGTATAAACAGCTAATAAATAAACAAATAGAAGATGTAAATTAATCACGATCTAGACTCTAAATGAAGCAGAATCTAGGGACTGGGTGATGGGTGGTATATTAGTTTGCTGGGGTTGCTGCAACAAAGTGCCACATACTGAGGGACTTAAAGAAACAGAAATTTGTTGTCTCACAGTTCTGGAGGCTGGAAGACTGGAAGCTACAGTTTACAGTTCAAGAGGCTTCAAGTTGTTCTCAGGGCCAGATTCCCTCTGAAACCCAGGGAGAATCTTTCCTTGCCTCTTCTAGCATCTGGTGTTTTCTGGTAATCCTCGGCTTTCCTTGACTTATAGATACATCACTCCAATCTCTGCCTCCATCATCAGATAGCTGCCTTCTCCCTGAGTATCTCTTCTCCTCTTCTTAGAAGGAGGCCAACCATATTAAAGTAAGGGCCACTGTACTCTAGCATGACCTCGTTTTAATTTAACTAGTTACTGTGGCCACAAACCTATTTCCAAATAAAGTCACGTATTGAGTTACTAGTAATTAGTACTTCACATATTTTTTTGGGGGGGGTGGCACAATTCAGCCCACAGCAGGAGGTGATGCAAGTTTAAACAGGACAGTCAAGGAAGGCCTCTCTCCAGGCAATGCATTTAGGAATAGATTTGAGGCAAAGAATGTAGTGGAATGACCATGGCAAAATATGCTCACAGAGCTGAGATGCAGAGCATGTGCAACAGCCTTGATGGGAGGAAAGCCTTGGTGCATTTGGGGAATTGAAAGAAGCCCAGTTGGGCCGGCACTTGAGAGCAGAAGGACGTAGGGCATGAAATGAAATTGGAGAAGCAGCAAGCCACTGGATCATGAGAGCCTTGGGAGCCAACATAAATGTTGGGCTTGATTCTAAAAGCTCTGGGATTCTCCTCCAGCCTTCACTCCTCCTCACTGCTTGGGGAACAGACAGGAGATCCCAAGCATAGATGAGGGGAGAGAGCTTAGAAACTCAGACTCATCCGATGATACCGTCAGTCTTTTTGATTCTTCAAAGGGGCCAAGAGTGAGAGGGACAGAAGACTTGTTTCTGCTACATATTTTACAGATAGAAAAGGGAGAAATGATGATGTGGAAGAGACAAATGCTTAGAATGAATGTAATCCTGAGCACAGTGGAGAAACTGTCCTGCTAAGGAGGAGGAGTGGCTGTGTGAGTGGCTAGAAAGGGGGATGCTTGAAACCAATGTTCCATTGTCCTGTAATGTTTACATAATGACACCAGGGAGCAGGATGTGGCAATCAGTGGTGATGGCTGGGGTATGGTGGGGGAAAAAGTCACTGGAAACAAGGAGATAATGGAAAGAAGAGAGCAGAGCGTGGGATGAATCTGTTAGGTGGTACTGGATCCAGGTAGAGAGAAAGACCACCAGACCTAAAGCATGGCAAGATGAATGGAAGAAGTTGTCACAGTGTAAAAGCAGGCAGTATTTTGCAGCCAGACAGGGAGATATGGCTCAGAAGATACAATGCATTGAGACCAAGGAGGTAATGGAGCAGAGAGAAAAAATAATCTCTGTTTGAGATGCTACAGGAAAAGTGGGGACTGGAGAACAATCAGCTTTTAATTAGGGCAAAGGGGTGGCAGACTCTCCCACAAAGCAGTGTAGGATTTAGAGGAACTTGATGAATAAGGCACAAGTGTTCCATTGGCTAGAATGGAAGGTTAGGGGAGAAGGGAAGGCAAGGGGTTTGATGGGCTGGATCCGGGGATGTGCAGAGCAGTGCACAGGGTTGCATTTTATGGATAGAATCATCTGTATGTATTCACTAATATTTTAGTAGACCAAGAGAACTAGGTCAACCTTAGATAAGGCAGGGATGAGAATCTCTGAGATTACAGAAAACAGATGTCAGCTTTAGTATCTGTGTAGCCCGGGTAAGCTGAAAAGATTAATAACAGATAGCAAGCATGGTGCTTTGTCCTTCTTGGGCTGAATATAGTATGGAGGGGGGCAAGGAAGGAGAGACGCAAAACCACCTTAGACTTAAAAGCATCTGGTACATTTGTACAGAGCCCGAAAGGATGATTAAAAATACAGAAGCAGAATGAAAACTAATGGAATAATATAGAATTTTATTCTCTGTAAAAAGATCTGCCTCTGAAATTCTTTATTCATAACAAATTGATGCTATTCTCTACAAGTCACCCTTGGCTTCTAAAGAGGGTGCTGCCACCCCACATTGCCCCAGTAGCTGGAGTGTTGCTGTTGAAGGCTGTCAGCTGATTTCCTTCCTGGGACTCGCCCTCAAAAGGGCCTAGAGGGAGAATAGCATACATACAATGACTAATCTAGGGGTGGTTCTCAATGTGGGACATCTTTGAAGGGCCAACCCAACTTCAGAGGTCTTGTTTTGGGGCCAGGGAACTTGTGGACAAAAATCAATGAAAATTTTATTTTCTTCTTCTCTTATGTTCATGGGCCTGGGTTTCTTTTCTCCACATAGATGTGAAAACCTTTTTGCATTTCAGGGCTGAGATCTTACTTTGGAGGATCTGGCCTATACAGGGGTTAGGCTGGAGTGACTCCATGGGGAAGAAGATAGAGGTAGGAGTTTGAGCAGAAGAGAGCCACTCCTGGAGGTGGACATCCTGACTGCTCACAAGATTGCTGGGAAATGGGGTGGTCTTCTGGGCAGTGGAGTCCTGCACCCCACCCTTATGTGGTAGAAACTTAGAAGGGATGGCTGCACAGCCAGGTACTATGGTGCTGGGGAAATCTGAAGGACAAGAAACATCTGGGAAGGGGGTGTATTTCTTCCAGCGCACATTCAATCCAGATGATACCCTTTCAACAATTTGTAAGGAGATATGTTGACATAGCATTTGTTAAAAATATAATTAAAAAACAAACTTTAGTGCAATGTGTTTCAAACTCTACTCTGCATCATCACAATTACCTGATCACCTGGATTGTTTGCTAAAATGCAGATGGCTGTGCACCACTTTCAGAGATTCTCTTACAGTAAATCTGTGGTGGGGCTAAAATGTCAATTTCTAAAAATTTCCCAGATGATGCTGATACTGCTGGTGCCCAGAACCACTGTTTTAGAGAAAACAGGATGAAAGTGAGACAACGAGACACACAAAGAACACAGCCCAAAGGTATATCTTTTCATTATGTGCTTGCTTGCTCAGCAGCAAACTAGAGAGCGTCGCGCCTTATCCCTCAGCTCGTGACCCCATTGTTAGAATGTGGCTCTGCCTCTCCCTTGATGGTGTCTGGCACTCTGTGGATCTGTAGACCCAGGTCCTCAATGGAACTGCCAGCCCTCACCTGGACTATGCTGCCCTGGAGGAGGAGCAGAGTTGATGTGCTTGGTTGTGCGGTTTGCATGATGTACAAAGGTGACCAGCTGAGGGCGAGAGGGGTGCTGGGGTTCAGAAGGTGCCCCACTCACCCAGCTGGGGACCTGGCGTGGGCTACACCTGCCCCAGGCAGGTTCTCTGCACAAAGGGTCCTCTGTCCCTTAAGCCATGTGCTGTCTTGGGGATGAGGTGGGGAGAGATTGTGTGCACCTAGAGCAGGGTCCTTTTTCTAACTTGCACAGAGGCTAAGTGTACCCGTGTAGAGTCTTAAGTCGAAGGGCAAAGTGAGAATGCAGCTGGGGAACTTCTTTTCTACAACCACCCCTCAAAAGGTCCTGGGACACATGTGTGAGTCTGTGGAGAAGCACGGGGCTTGCTCCGAACGGGGGACACTGGGTTGACTGAGCCAGTTTCAATGTGCTTTAGAAAATAGAGGAATGTTATGCTTCTCGTACCTGAGCACATTACCACTTGTTATCAGTGTCTTCATTACCTGGGTGGCTGAGCTCAGTGGGTCCCAGCTGCAAGCAGCCTCAGCGTGACCAGGGAACTTGTTACAATCACACATTTTGGGACCCGCCCCAGCTGTGCTGAATCAAAAAACCTGGGATGTGGCCCAGCTGGCTGTTTAGCAAGCTCCCTCCCCCCCAGGTGATTCTGATGCAAGTTAGAGTTTGAGAGACACTGGCATCCCACCTCCAACAAGCCTAGAAATCTGACGATCTTATTACATCAGATCCTGAGACTGTAGCCTTGGGAGCAATCTGTTCCTTCTGGCTGATGAAAAGTCAGGGCTTGTGGAGAGTGACAAGAGACACCAGGGCCATCGTTTGAAGTATTTTGTTCCTTGTTTAAATGTGCCCTCTGGGACCCTTGCTTCATATTCTCAGAACAAATAATGATTATATGTGGCAAAATGCAGAATTCTACTGCAGTGTGGAGTTTGCAGAATCAAACTGGCTTCCTTCACCACCTCCATATTCTTGCTCCCTACTAATTTGGTGCCAGAATTTGCTTTTTACCTTTAATATGTTTACCTCTTTAAATCTTTCACCCTTCTCTATTCAGCCCTCAACTTCCATTTTATCATTTAACCTGATAACCTACGTTTTGGGATTGTCATGGGAAACACCTCGATTTGATGGTTCTTTCAGATTGAAGAAATGGAGGCAGACACCGAGGGTCTGTGTCTCTGAGACCTCCTTTGGGACAGCTTTCCTAATGGCCATCCACTCCTTTGTAATGAAGAGAAGACTGGGAAGAGAGTGATACCCTGTTTTCAGGCATCATTAAAATAGTAGATTTGCTGATGGTAGCCTTAAATGACAAAAATGGTTTTTTATTCATATTCCAATGGCCATAGCTTCAAGGTCAGAATTAGGGTGAATGAGTGAGCAAAATAAATTTTCTTGATTACATACATACTAAAGTAAGATTAAAAACAACAACAACACATACTTCCTGTGAATAGCAGGGCAGAAATTTACTTTGGAAATGAACATCAAAGGACAATGCTAACTGAAATTGTAAATTGGAAACAGTCTTAGAACTGACAAATGCAATTCTTTAAGCAAAATCAAATTTAAAGAACAAAAAAATATTGCCCAATTATTTTAGAAAATTTGGTATTAAAAAAAGAATGAGTTATAATAGGGAGAAGAAATCTTCCTCAAATGTAGTTTGAATATGGATCAGTGTTATAGGAAAGCATTTCCTTTAAGTGTCGGCACAGAATTGTTAGCCATGAACCTAATTCTTGCTGATTTACCTGTTTTTGGTCAATGATTCTTTGACAACATGTTTTATCAGTGTCAGAAAATATACCTGGTTATTTCCCTGAAATACTGATGTGAAACTACTCAGTGTAAAAGCAGTGTTAGCCCCAGATTGTTACAGGAGCCTATTAAATTAGAATGTATTAATCTGCAGTGTGTGGTTGGCTGTTCATCATGGCCCGATTTCATCTGCCTTATAAATGAGGTTTTTAATTTAGTAGCTGGACACTGAAAGAGAGCCTTACGCGTTTAGTAGTAATTATAGCTGGTAATGTGAACAACTAAAACAAAAGAATCTGGTGCACTTTCAATGAAATTATTTTAACTCATCGAATTCGCTGAGAATTACAGTCTTGACCATCTATTCCAGGAGCACGCAGTAGGTGGCACCTAAAAGCTCTTTGGAGGCGAGCAGACGCCATTTAAGCAGAAGCATCTGCCGCTGCAGCAGCTGGCACAGCTGAGAAGTCCGAGATTGAAGGGGGAAGAAGGAGGGGGAGCTGGAGGACTGTGGGGCGGCTGTGACCACCCCGGGCCCGCCCGGGCTGGGCGGCGCAGGTGCGCGGGGGCGCGGGGCGCACGGGCGGGCGAGCAGCTGACAGCATCGTCACGGCGGCGCGAGGGAGCGCGCGCCCCGCCTGCCTGCGGGAGGAGCCCTCATCCTCACAGCCTGCGCTGCCCTGTCCTATGCGAGGCGAGCTCGGAAGAAGCCCTGAGCAGAGTTGTGTTCATCCTCAGGTAACCGATTTCTCTTCCTTTGCTGTGGCTTCGCTGCTTCTTCACTGGGGCACCGACGGCTTTGGCATCCTTGTTTGCCAGCCCCTGAGAAGGGACGCTATCTGGGGGGGCGAGTCAGCAATATAAGGGGAAAAAGCTGCATTTCTGTACCCTTGTCAGGGAGGGTGAGCATGTTGGTACACTTTTCTAAAACATGTCCTTAAAAATAAATCTGCATCTTACACATTATTTGGGGTTCCTTCCAAAGCAGGAATTCGTGTTTTAGAAAATGCTACAGTGCAGGTGTTTCTATTAATGTGGAAGTTGATTTAATGGATTTAGGAAAGTCCTGAAAAGATGTGGTCCAAAGTGAGTGAAATGCGAGGCACGTTAGGGGCTGCTGTTTTGTTTCAGCGTGTTTTCCTACTAGACCGGAGCCCTTCGCGGGCTTGGCTGAGACTTGGCTAAATATTTTAATTCTCCTTTTAAAGAATGTGTTTCATGACGTTACAAGTGTTTTTTTCCTGTTTCGTTGTTGTAAGAACAGAAGATGGGAAAGGCGCCGCATCCCATCTTTAGTTGTAAGATTGTGGTTCCCATTAAGATGACAATGACTGCTGACAGCTCCCTGGGTCGCCTGCAAAGCATTGCTGGCTTCTCACCATGTGGGAACCTGCCTGAGTCTTCCGTCCTGAAAAATGCTGTTTTCCTCCTTTAAAACTCCTATTCACGTTCTATGGGGGTTTGGGAGACTTTTAAAACTAGAAGCTCTGTGAATCATGTTACATTCATTGAATGGTGAAATACACCGTTGTGGTGGAATTGTTTCTTCCCACTGTGCAGTGACACAGCTTGCCTTCCTTAGGAATTTATTCTACATATTTGCCCACGTTGTTTTTTGAATGACCCCCTAACATGTGAGAAGCCAGTCTTAGCATAGGGGACCTTTTTTGCTTTGAACTAAAAACTTAAAAAATATATATATATTCTTTTTAAGGAAGATTTTCTAGGTAACAGTAAAAGGCTGGAGAATTTTACATTCCAAATCAGTCCAAATGCACTTCTTTTCCAGTGGCATTTGGATTCGAAGAGGTGGAGTGGGAGGGAGAGAAAAGAGGAGGATAAAATTAGAATAAATTTAACAAATTTGTGGGGGAATACTATTTTTTTGGTTGTTGCCTGAAATTGCAAATTGTCAAGAATTCTATCTCTGGAAATGCAGGAGATCCTATGGGCTGAGGTAAATGAAAATCCATAGTTCATTTTATAGAAACAGAAGACACAAAGCAGGGAAGCATTTTCATCCCATTTAACACATGGCATTTAATTTGGTAATAGGGACCATGGTGCCTGGTGAACACAGGAAGGAAGGGGAGAGAGAGGTGATTGTCTCCACCATCGCACAGTATTGCTGCTCAGTTATCTCTGCAAGATGGCAAATATATGTGCATGGTTATTGCAGAAACCTCCAGAATCTTTTCTTGTTACATCTTTAATAGAGTTGTTCCAAAGAAGAGACTCAGAAAACACCTGAATTGAATTCCAAGTTGTAGAAGTCCCTTTTCAGCTTGTGTCTAGCAAGCTAGCATTCTCAGCAATCAGCAGTGCCATCTCACCATGAGAACAGAGAAGACTTTATTCATTTTATGCTGTGCATCTCCTAGAAACCACACCAGACTTTATTAGAAATGTATTATTTCAGGAGTAAATACTGTCTCTAATCTAATACCTGCATATCTTATTGAAAAACTAAAACCTTTGAAAAATAACAGGGTTCTTTTTTTCAAAAGAGTGTAGCTGTGATAATAAACATATGTTCATTTTTCTAATTTTGTGGCCATAGTTGATATATATTAGTATATTGGAAAATAACATTAATTTAGACAAAATCATTATTTTCCCCCAAGATAAAGGAAGTCAATTTTTGCACTACAGAATTTCTTTGTTACAAAGAGGAACATTTGCCTGTCTGGGTGAGGAGGCTGCCTGCCAGCTGTTTTAAGTTAAAATGGGCTCAGTGCTGACCTGTAACATTCAGTTCAGATGACCATGGTGCCCCATTCCCGCTTATATGGTGAATTGAGTCTATCTGTCTTGTCTGTCTATCATCTGTTTATCATCCAGATATTAATCATTTATTTATGTACTTGGTATGGATGTTTATAATGGACAGATGTCTTTTTAAAGGCAGAGCTGATTTCTAGGACAATGGTTTTGGTTCTGATTTTTCTAGGAAAATAGCTGCTCTTAAAAGGGGAGGTGGTGATTGTCATGTTGTCACAATTGCTAACATTCTTTTACAAGTAAAATTGACACATGCATGCACATTTAAGGATTAATGTAAAAATTATTTGATTTCAAATTATGTTTTAGTTTTTATTTTTATTATGTGGCTTGCAAGTCTGTCTTCCTTGACCAGGTAAGTACTTTTTAAAGTACTCGGAACAAATGCCGTCTCATCCTCTCCTCCTTTGCTCTTGTCACTAGCAAATTCAGGAAAGGAAGATTGCTGTAGCTCTCTCCTTAGTGCAGTTTTTTCCCATAAATCAGTACCATCCAATAGAAATAAAGTGTTTGAGCCACATGCATAATTTAACGTGTCTTAGTAGTCACAATAGAAAAGTAAATATAAACAGGTGAAATTAATTTTAATAATATACTTTCTTTAACCCAGTATATAAAAAAATGACCATTTAAAGTTGTAGTCAATACAAAATACTAATATTTTACATTTTTTGTGTTAAGTGTTACACTTACAGAGCATCTCAATTCCGATTAGCCATGTTTCCAGAGGTCAATAGCCCATGTTGCTAGAGGCTGTTATATTGGCCAGCACAACTATAGAACGTTAACCTTTTGACAAAACAATTTAAAAGCTGAAATATTAAATTAAACTGGTTACACACTATCAAAAATAAATATATAAATGATCTCAAATTGCTATAAGACCTGTGTCCTACCCTGCCCTGCGATTAAGTAGTTGTGCAGTCTTGAACCTATTTTTACTACTTTATCAGTAAAACAAGAGGATTGGGTCAAATACTACCCCTGGTTTTATAAAAAATAACCAGTAGATGTGAATTCAACCTGCAGGCAGCCTAGAGATCTACTGTAGCAGAAAAAAAGGGAGCGGACTTAGTGGTGGGCATTTCCATTTTGCACCAAGTTTGCTTTGGTCCAGTCCCTGAGGTCCCATGCCTCATTGGAGATCATTCAATTTTCATATTTAAATTACTTTACTGGGCAAGTGGCAGCAAACCTACTGTAAAATCAATAGATAACTAGTGAGCTAGTATTTAGATCTTTTAATATTATCCTTCACTAGCATGCATATCTTTGTTCGTATCTATCTATTTCAACACCATTAAACAAAGTTTGGTGAAAGGTAATGCTTTATAATTGACTGATCCATGAGTACTGACTTCCTGAAACACAGAAATGAATACCTTAATGAAAAGATGTCAGTTTCTTCACCCAGTCTCTGGATAGCTTGTGTGATCAATGAGTGCTGGGTACCATTTCCATTGCATGGCTTTCCGCCCTGGAAATCATAACAGGACCTTTAAAGAGAGCTTTTTTTCTGTATGAAAGGAGTTTATGCACTGTTTTTCTAAAACTAATTAATGTCTGGAAAGTGATGTTTTTCTGAGGAAATAAGAGAACAGAGGAACACTCCATTAGGCCTCCCTGTAGTAATTTGTGTCTTTCTCTGTGTGTCTCTGTCTGTCTCTCTGTGTCTTTCTCTCTCCCTCATCCCTCTTCCCCCCACACCCCTTAACTTCTGAAGCTGGGCTCCAGAAGAGTACAGATATTCATCAGCATTTAGACAGAGAAGGCTTTGCAGGGGTAACTTATGTCCTCTTTACACTCAGAGGTGTTTTATTGGAGCACCTCTGTGACTTCTGACTTTGGAGTTTATCTTCAGATGATGCTGAGCAAAGAGGAAAAATGATCAGTATCCAGGACTCTGCATCCAGAGCAAAGTCAGGAGTTCTCTCAGGTCTCTGTTACATTAAAAATCCAGCTCAAAGGCATTTTCCTTTTGGTACTTGAACTTATCTCCCCAACACCACCACCCAGCTGCCACCCTCTCCCCCCTCCACTTACATATACACCCATAAGAGCAACGGGTTATATCAATGCCTTCTTGAAATAGTCCCCTGAGATTTAAAGAAAAGTGTTTGTGGAATAGTCCCCTACACTTAAAGAAGAATTGTGCTTCTCTTTTGAGGTCCCTTTGGGCTGCATTGTGTTCTTGACCACAGAGTAGTGGGAGGGCATCGCAAAATGGAAAACTGACCTTACTGTTTTTGTGAGGTGTATGTAAGTGTACATCTATGTAAGGTCTGTGTAAGCTCTATGCAAGGAAAAAAGAGCCTGGAAATGTTGAATGATAGAAATGACTGGGTGACCTAGATTTTGAAAAGAATCTAAATTTTCCAGGATATCATGACAACCACATGTTTATATATTTTTGATTATTCCAAGTAGATTTACAGATGGCACTCTGGGCACCTCTTCTTTGTTCTGCCCTTCTTTTAAATGTTAATTTAAATTCCTCTAAATATACCATCAATTTCAAGATGCAGAAATAAATCAGATTGTTGGAGCAACTATTTAAACATAAAGAATGAAAATGTAGATATAGAGAATGTTTAATGATCTCAGAGTAGGGAAGAATTTTCTAAGGATGATACCAAACTGGGATTCTAAAGAGGAAAAGCTTGTTAAATTTGGCTTCTCAGAAATTTAAAATTTCTGTCCAGGAAAAAGAAACAATATTGAAGGACAAATGGCAGCTGGGAATAAACATTTTCAACTTATTTAAGATGAGGTCTAATTTCCTTAATACAGTAGGTCTCAGATTTTGAGCAGTCAAATCACCTGATGGGGTGGTTAAACCTGAGATTGCTGGGTTCAACCCAAGAGACTCTGATTCAGTGGGGCAATGGCAGTTGGAGCATGGTCCCGGGTGAGGGGGACAATGCTGGTCTGCTGAACACAGCTTGAGAATGACCGCCTTGAAATAGGACAGATACGATCATTGCAAACTAATAGGAAACTGAGCAGAGCACAGGATCATGCAGGTCTCAAAGATACAAATTACTTTTAACATATGCAGAAATGCTCAGTCTCACACAAATTAAATAAATGCAATTTAAACAGTCATGAGAAACAGCCTTCTTGTTACATTGGGGAGGATCCAAGAATTGATAATCCAGGCCCACGGGGCTATGCCAGGTGCGGGGAACTAGCACTGTCGCACACCATTAGGGGCAAATTGGTGGTAATTTTGGAGAGCAACTGGCAATCTCTACCAAATTTAAAATGCACATACACTTTGATCCAGTAGTTCCATTTATAGGAAGTTAGTCTACATGTAGACTCAAAAACGTGATGAGATAATTATATGTTTGTTGTGCAAAGAAAGTAGTCAGTGAGAAACTGGTTGATAAATGATGGACCATCTCAGGAGTTCTATGCAGCTGGTAAAAAGCACAATATGGCTTCGTATGTACTAATATGGATCTGCATGAACACTGGGTACCACACTTGCATTTGTGTGTGCGTGCTTCTGTCACTAATGAGCTGTCAGTTGATATCTATCCCTCTTTGCCTAGATAACATTTTGTTAACACCTGATACCACTAAACTCGTAACACATACTAAATGTTTCAGTACAAACCCTCCTTTCCCATTTGATTTGTGCTCTTGACTATTTCTGGTGATTGAAACAGAGATCATGTTGTATAAGATGCCTCTGTGAATTAATGTGAAAAAACGAGCCTGATCAAGTTAATGCATTGGAAATGGATATGACATATATATATATATATATATATATATATATATATATATATATATAAAATCTCATTTCCAAACATGACATATTGGTTTTTTTTTACACTGATTATTATTTTATACTATTTTCATTCTTATATGGACATTCTGAGAATTTTCTCTCTGTCCTTTAGGACAATTCCAGGTTCCATTGAAGCTGTTCTGTTTCCATTATGGAAACACAAGCCAGGTTTGGGGCCCAGGGATCTTGGTCTACAACCCTGAGATGACCAGTGTGACCCAAACCTTAATTGCAGGGCTTGTATTAATTAGGAACTGTGAGTCTTTAACTCAGCATTGAAAGGCATGTGAGTCATAAACATTTTTGTATCATCTCATTGCCTTTTCCTAAGGCCTGTGAAGACCAGCAAAATCGGAATTCCTACTCTGACTACAGTCTCATGTGGCCTGGCCCTTCACTGGTCAGCCTTATCAGGACACTTTTGCCCCTGGCATTGGGACTATGCTAAAATACTGATTCAAATATCCATGACGTAAGTATAACCCATGTTTTCCTACAAGCGGGTGTTATATTAGCCACCTGGTATCGTTGCTCAGAGTTCAGCTTTTGATGTGGACCTTTTATAAGGCATCTCTAACCTTTTTGATGAATCAGAAAACATCACCAGTCATCCATTATTCCCTGCCTAACATCATTGTTACATTTTTTAAAATAAATACGAGATGTTCTGAAAATTGCTTGGCAATATTACATGTTAGTGTAAAAAATCTTCCTCCAACATTTCATAATCCAGAGCTCCTTGTTCAGTTGTTTCTAATTTGGATTGGCCTGAAAGTCTTATTGGGTTTGCTAAACCTGAGTTGAATGCAGGTTCTGCCACTTACTAGCTGTGCATCAGTGCACTGTTACTTTAACCACCTAAGTTCTCACTTCCCTTACCTGTGAAATGGGGCTGCTGATACCCAAATCAGAGACGTTTTAAAGATCAAGCTTGTCTGGGACCTCTCAACACTGGCTAGATGGTCAGGACTCCTGGGCTGTGTTGGTGGTTGCTATTACAACCTGGCATGAAGCCCATTGTCTCATAGTTGCACTTTACTTCTGGATGGAATTCTGGCCTTTAGTTTTAGCTTTTCCTAATTTACCTAGTATGTACACTCTCCAATTCATCTAAAAATATTAACTTTTTTCTTTACATCTTTGTCTTTAAGCCAGACCTACAGGACTCCCTATTTTGTATCTGGTTAAATCCATGTTCCCTCCTTCACGAGCATTCTTTTCCTCTGGTCTTTGACTGAGCTCATCGCCCCTCCGGCAGTCCTGACTCTGTAACTGAACTCACAGTTTTGAGTATGCAAGAATATCCCTGCTTGATAGTTTTGTCATTCTGGTCTTGAGCTATTTATCTATGTAATGACTTCAGGGGTACTGGCCTTGAAGCCTGCTAAGGACTGGTGGTGCTAAGGGCTGCTGGTTCTACGGCCTGTGTTATGCTGTCTGTCATTGGATTCTAGACACATCAGGAGCTATAGCCTTTTACAGCGAATTTTGCTGACCTGCCTAGTAACCAGAGAACAGACACAAGTATGTATTCACTGATTAATGGTTCCCAATTCCCGACTGTATGTCCTTGCCTTTTCTCATTCCATCAGCTTTGGAACTCCTGGATATTCTACACTCACCAAGGGCATTGCCCTCTGGTTTAGTCTTCTCACTCACCTTATGTTCAAATGTCATCCAAGTGACTTCAGTATTTTCCCTCCACCCCTCTTAACCTCCACACCCACAGTCACAGGGGATCTCATCAGTGCTGGAGGCTCTCCCACTTCCAGAGAGAATCTTCTCTCTGACCACAGCAATCTGATTCTGCAGCATCCTTGCTCAACTTCTCCTTGAGCCTCTCCCAGAACTTACACTTTATCTTGCTAATATATTGTTACCTTCCCATTAACATTTAAACATGTTCCTGTCTCTATATTTAATCAAAACTGGGTACCACTCAGCCACCAATTCACAATCAGTCTCAGGAAATATTTCCAAGCTGCCTGTATCATTGTCTGCATTCTCATGATCACTCCTCAACCTATGGCAATCTAGCTTCCGCCCAGGGTGCTTTCGGAGCATCTCTTGCTAGTGTCACCAGTGACCTTCATTGCTTCTCAACCAGCAGGTGCTTTTGTGTTCTCACTGTACTTTACGTCTTCCTACCAGTCTACATGGTCAAGCCCTCCTCTTTTTTGAAGTCCTCCCTTTCATTGGCTTCCACAAAATGCCCTTCAGTGCAGTTGCTTTTGTTTCTACTATTTGTTCACTCCTTCTCTTAATTCTTTGCAGATCCACTGCCTTTTCAAACAGTACAGTTTGGAGTCTCCTGAGGCTGTCTCTAAGTCCTGTTGTTTTTTTCTCTGTTCCTACAAGCCATGTGATCCATAGACTTGGCATCAATCCCTACCTCAGCACAGATGACTCCCACCTGTGTATTCCAACCCCCCCCCCCCCGATGCTAGAGTTGCCCTGAATGCATTTCCACTTGCCCACTTGATGTGAGCCCTTCACTGTCCCAAAGACACTTGGTGCTCTGTCTGCTGAAAACCAAGCTCATGATTTTCCCCTAAAACCTGGCCTTTGATCTTATCCCAGCTCTCCAGTTCCACCAGTTGGAATCCTTAGGAGTTTTCCTTGACACTTCATTCTCTCTTACTCCACGTCTTAACTCTTTCCTCCACCAGCCATCACTCATTGCTGTTGATGTCACTTTAACTGTTTTCTGTCTTTCCTGCTAGTTTAAACTGTCTGTTTTGGGCCCTTTTTATTTTATTTTATTTTATTCATCCACTTAAAAAAATTTTATTGGAGTATAGTTGATTTACAATGTTGTGTTAGTTTCAGGTGTACAGCAAAGTGAATCAGTTATACGGATACATATATCCACTCTTTTTTTTTTTTTTTAGATTCTTTTCCCATATAGGCCATTACAGAGTACTGAGTAGATTTCCCTGTGCTATACAGCAGGTTCTTATTAATTATCTATTTAATGTATAGTAGTGTGTGTATGTCAATCCCAATGGGCCCAATTTATTATAATAGACTTCTTGTCCTCTTTATATGGTAAAGCCAGACCCCTTCAATGGCTGTGGGTTGCCCCCTGAAAGCCCATATGATCTTGGCCATGCCTCCCTTCTACTAGCTTCACCTCATATCACTTTCCTCTTGCTGACAGTGATGTTCATGCCACCCACCTTAGAATGTTTGGAGGGCTCTGTCTCCACAGGGCCCTCACATGGTCTTTGTCCAGCTTTGTTAATACACTCCTGTAGCAGAGGGCCGTGGACGAGACCTCTCCAGTGGCAGAACTGCCCTGCCATTGATATAGTGGTATGGTCCACACTAGTCCTCTGTCATTGTAGCCTGGAAGCCACGTCTGAGATCCTGTCCAGCCCACCACCAAAGCAGGGGTAACTACTGCAGGTGCATGCCAGGTAGAGATGAAGCCCAAGGTCTCTGCTCACGTTGCTCTCGCCTGAGGCACATTGCTTGGCCTGGCCTTCCCAGTTTGTTCATTAGAAGTAAAGTGCAGATTCATTCACGCACTGAACGTATTCTTATTGTGCACTTTTTATGGGCCAGGCAGTGTTCAAGCACTGGGGAGACAGCCGTGAATGAAACAGATAAAACCCCTCATGGAGTGTATAATGTAGTGGAAATAAACACAGTTTTAAAAAGGCAAATTGCAAAGTGTGTCAGAAAGGGATATGTGCTATGGAAAAAAATAAAGCAGGAAGAGGCTAAAGACTGCCAGGGTTGAGGCTAGAACTGTAAATTCAGATGAGGTGGTCAGGGAAGTTCTCACTGAGAAAGTGACATGTGAACATAGGTGTGTGGGAGGTAATGGGGGAAGAGTGCTCCAGGTAGAGGGAACAGCCAGTGCAAAGGCCCTGAGGCAGGAGCATGGCAGGCATGTCCAAGTAGCAATGAGGAGACAAATGTGGCTGGAATGAAGTGAGCTGGGGAGGCAAAATAGTAGGAAGTGAGAATACGGGTGGGGGCAGAACCCTTCACCTGTTACTCTCAGGGAGACAGGGCAGCCAGTGGGTTTTAATCACAGGAACGATGTAATCTGGTGTCTGAGTGGGGAGCTGATTGAAGTGGCTCAAGGCCTGAAGCAATAACCACTTAGGAGGCTGCGGCAGTGATCCAAGTAAGAGGTGACGGTTGCTTCGAGAGTGTGAGGGCAGTGGGGAAGATGATTTGTGGCTAAGTCTGGGCATGTTTTGAAGATACTGCTGACACACTTTGCTGATGGGATGGACATGACGTACAAGAGAACAAGAGGGGTTCAGGAGGGCTCCAAGGGTTTTGGCCTGGACAGCTGGAGAGAGAATGTGGGTACCGATTGAGATGAAGAAAATTGTAAGCAGTTTAGGGTGATATAGGGGTTTCAGTTCTGCACATATTATATTTGGGATGTCCCCAAGGCAACAAAGTAGAGATGTTTGGGAGGGAGAGAGACATATGACTCTGCAGTTTAAGAGAGAAGCCTGCCCATGGGTATGCAGTTGGACATTGTTGGCATGTGGATGACAGCTAAAGACGTGAAACCCAATGACACCGATGAGAGGGTGATCATAGTGGGGAGTGGGGGGAGGTAGCAAGGATGGAGGTGTGAGGTAGTCTTACTGGCTTGTTAAATAGGAGTGATGACACTGACCCACCTCCCCTGCCACCACCCTCGCCCCGGCTGGACCTCCTGACTATCTCCTGCCCCTCAGAGTCCTCAAGGAAGTCTTGGCACAGTGTGAGTCAGACCTATCACTTCTCTGCCCAAAACCCTCCATGGCCTCCTGTCCTTCTCACAGTAAACGCTGCCTCTACACCACCCCCCATCCCCTGCCCATTACCTTGCTGGTCTCATCTACCTTCCTCCCTCCCTCCATTCTAGAATCCTCCCTGTTCCTAGAACATGTCACGCTAGCATCTGTGTTTACACCTGCTGTTCTTTCCCCTCCCAGGTATTCAGAATTCATACCATCACTGATCTCAAATCTTTGCTCTAATAGCAGCTTGCCAGGGAGCCCTTCTCTGGCTTCTGGCCATCTCTGATGGCCACTGTATCTCCTCAAAATGTAACTGAAAGATACTGCGTTGATGTATTTTGATCAAATGCACTCACACCCATGGAAACCTTTCATTCGAAAGACTTTTAAGATGATAAAATGATGATTTTCAAGTTTTTAATTGTGCAGATAAGAGAGCTTTTAAGGGAAACATTTGCATTGCTTTCGGTAAAATCATGTATAAAAATGCCTCCACCATTACATCTCTTTTCAAAATGCTCTCTCCATAGGACAGTTGTTTTTCCAAAGCAGGTACTGATCCCTCCCTTATGTTTTGTAATGTCATCTTTCTATTACAGGGATGGAGAAGGGTGCTTATTTTTGGAAAATACCTGCTGTGTGGCATACTACTAACAGCCACCTGCCACCCAGAAAATGGTTATGAATGTAGAACAATTGCTTTTTATGTAATAGAAAAACACGACTTGCCTTTTAGTTCTGCAACACTTATATTTTCTTTGCGGCAAGATGACTAGTGAACCATCATGTAGTAGAAAATATTTTCATGGTGGTTCCTCATCTTCTTATAAAGTATTGTAAGGAATCTACTACATCGTAAAGGTCTTATTTCTATATATTAAAAAATAAAATATCCAAATGCATGATATCCAGAAGCTCCTGCCTACTTTTGGCTTCAGCTTCTTTGCTGCAAGAACTGACTGATGAACAATGCAATAAATTCATTTACCTCTGGTTCTGTCTATATAATGTCACCACAGATCCTCGTGTAATTTTTTATTTCAATTGACATTGCCAACCTATGAGCGGTTACTCTTATGTAGATTTTTCAAAACTTGATTTTGTTACTTTAAAGAGTTCATTGATCTTTTCTGGTACAATTTTCCTTGGTCAGCTCACAAAAATGTATTTCAACAGCAGATAATCAACATGCGCTAAAGTGTTTCTGATGTGTCCGGCTTGGATTGGATAAAATAATGTGCTGGTGGGTGAATTCCATGGGGTCCCTGCCTTAATGGCACTGATATTGGAGGGAGAGGGAGAGAGAAAACACAAATAAATAAATACCAAGAGAGAAAAATCAAATAAATAGATACCGAGAGAAGAATAAGTATCTTATTATTGAAAGAGAATCATTCCAACAAATAATAGATGTGCTAAAGTGTGTTTGAAATATTTCTGCTTTGCTCTGTTTAGTAAATATCTCCCCTGTGAAACTTCTAATATTGGTTCTTTACACCTTCAGCATTGTTTTCTAATTATCTTCATACAGGACTCTGAGAAAGGCATGCATTTTAGTTTGTCATCATGCATTTTGGTATATTATTTTATATATTTTATTATGGCAGAAAAATAACTTTTTCCATTGACTTGTGGCATTTTGCCTTTCAATATTAATAAGAAGAAGATTCTAAGCATTTAAAAAAATCAAGTTTAGGGCTTCCCTGGTGGCGCAGTTCGTGAGAGTCCGCCTGCCAATGCAGGGGACACGGGTTCGTGCCCCGGTCCGGGAAGATCCCACATGCTGCGGAGCAGCTGGGCCCGTGAGCCATGGCCGCTGGGCCTGTGCATCCGGAGCCTGTGCTCCTCAACGGGAGAGGCCACAGCAGTGAGAGGCCCACGTACCGCAAAAAAAAAAAAAAAAATCAAGTTTAGTTAAATTTTGTAACGTACCGGATTAAGTATATAATGTGTTAAACTTTGTTAAAAAAAGTGTAGAGATTTGTTCTACAGTGGTGCAACCCAATAGATAAACAATGTGAGCCACATATGTAATTGTGTATTTTCTAGTAATCACATCTAAAAAAATACACAACTGAAGTTAACTTAAATCATATGTTTTATTTTACCCAATATATATGAAATATCATTTCAACCTGTAATCCATATCAAACTTATGAATGAAATATTTAACATTCTTTTTTATACTAAGTGTTCAAAATCCAGTGCGGGACATCTCAATTCAGTCTAGCTGAGTTTCAAGTGGCTACAGTACTGGACAATGCAGTCCTGTGGGCTTAGTTTTAAACATAGTGGCTAAGAGTGATGTGTCACAGTACCATTGATCAGTATAAAATTAGGGCCTGGAAGTAGGTGCAAAATTTAATTGGTCTTCTCAAGAAATTAGACTTTTTTAGCCTGGTGGGATTGGATTAGATCCTTATTGCTATTACTGTGTAATGTGGATGACACAGGAGAAGGACTGTCTGCTCTGCCAGTGCTGCTCATTGTGCTCACGTTATGAGCGTGGTTTTTAATTCATAGTTTTGTTTTTGCTAAAAATATTTCATTTACGGCCATGTATTTTTATCTTAGTAAAATATACATACATAAAATTTATCATTTCAATTGTACGATTCAGGGGCATCGAGTACATTCACATTGTCGTACCACCATCCATCTCCAGAACTTTTCATCTTGCAAAACTGAAACTCTGCACCCATTAAACAATTAATCCCCATTCTCCCCTCCCCCCAGCCCCTGGTAAACCACCATTCTACTTTCAGTCTCTATGACCTTGACTATTCTAGGGGTATTTCATGTAAGTGGAATCATATGTTATTTGTTCTTCTGTGACTGGCTTATTTCACTTGGCATAATGTTCTCATGGTTCATCCATGTCGTAGCATGTGCCAGAATTTTCTTCCCTTTTAGGCTGAATAATATTCATTTGTGTGTATATACTATATTTTGTTTATTCATCTGTTGATGGATGTTTAGGTTGCTTTGGCTGTTGTGAATAATGCTTCCAGGAGCATGGGTATGTAAATATCTCTTCACTTGTTTCAGTTGTATATCTATATAGCAATTATATATCTGTTTTAACTATTTTGAGTATATACCAACAAGAGGATTGCTGGATCATATGGTAATTCTTTGTTGAAGTTTTCCCACAGTGGATGCACTGGTTTAGATTCCTAGTCGAATTGCACAAGGATTCTAATTTCTCCACATCTTCCCTAACATTGTTATTTTCTGTTTGTGTTTTGTTTTGATTTTTGATAGTAGCCATTCTGGTGGGTGTGAGGTGATATCTAATTGTGGTTTTGATCTGCTTTTCCCTGATACCTAGTGATGCTAAGCATCTTTTCATGTGCTTATTGGCCATTTGTATATTTTCTTTGGAGAATATTCAAGTTCTTTATCCATTTTTTAATTGGTTTTTCTTTTTACTATTCAGTTGTAAGTGTTCTCTATATATTCTGGATATGAGATTCTTATCAGGTATATGATACACTTTCTCCCATTTTGCAGGTTCTCTTTTAACTTTCCTGACACTGTCCTTTGTTGCACAAAAGTTTCTAATTTTGATCAAGTCCAATTTATCAATTCATAACAAATCGCAAGGGCCGCCAAATAGCCAAAACAATCTTAAAAAAGAACAAAGCTCAGGCTTCATACTTACAGATTTCAAAACTTATTATAAAGATACTGTAGACAAAATTGTGTGGTACTGGCATAGGAATAGACATAGAGACCAATGGAATAAATTTAAGAGTCCAGGAATAAGCCTAATTTACATTTACGGTTAATTGAGTTTTGATAAGGGGATCAAGACCATTCAATGGGGAAAGAATTGTCTCTTTAACAAATAGTGCTGGAAAACTGGATGTTCACAGGTAAATGAATGAAGTTGGATCCCCTCACACCATATTCAAAAATTAACTCAAAATGGATCAATGGCCTAAATATAAAAACTAAAACCATAAAACTCTTAGAAGAAAATGTAGAGGTACATCTTCATGATGGCAATGGATTCTTAGATATAATGCCAAAAGCATGAGTAACAAACTAGTTCATGATTGCGTGAAGGAACCTTTTTTATCCACTTGCCAAGTTTGTAAACTTTCATTTGGCTAAAACTAGAAATTTACCTAACCAAGTACACGTATAGAATCATGTTCCAATAGGTTGACAGTGAAGGAAGGGCCCCAGGCTGCACACAGCAGCACCTTAAGCCATCACCCCTGGCTTTGAACAATTTCTTCTCCTTGCTGGCAGAGTTTGCATCCTCCAGTTGTCTTCATCTTTTGGTGTTTATTTCCCCCCATGGTTATCATGCTGCATTGGGCATTCAGGGTCAAACTCGGTAACTGATCCTTTGACTAGGACAATACTCTTTTTAATCCACATAGTTTACCTTTTTACTTCTCTTACCCACATAGAAAAGAAATAAGCAGAAAATGGCCCAAACATAGGCTCTTGGCAGTCTGAAAAATATCACTAAGTGCATTTAATTTGGCTGTTTGGGCTTCTTGGCCGTCATATTTTCCCCAAGTGGAATAGTTTTAGACAAACATCAGTGAACTGTATTTCTGTGCCTAAGCTGTGGGCGTATTTGCCTCTCAGTAATGAAACTCTTAAAGAAAAATTTATTCTACCCCCTTCCATTCCAAGAAATGTTACAAGTTCTCTATTTCATTGTTGCAGATATTAGGAGTCTTGTGACGAGTGCCTAAGGATTCCCCCCATGTGTGGGATGGGGGCTCCATTATCTGGGTGCAGATGTGTCACCTGCTTAGCACCTGCACTAATATTGCTAGGGTGGGTGTCTCCATAACACTATGAAACAAGATTCCTGAAACAAGGATTCTGCTCCTCTGGAGAAGGATGAGCCATGGATATTTAACTCTTCTTTATGATCAGGCAGGCATTTCTCACTAATAAATCTCTCATTTTTTATGTTCAGCTAAGAAGGTACGTGAAATGGATCCTTAATTAAATTAAGATTCTAAAAATATGTCAAAGTACACTCTCTTACCTAGAGAATGTAAGTTCTGTTAAAAATTGTTAATTTCTTTTTGTTATACTTATTTATGCTGTAGTATCAGCAGTAGTCCTTATTTTTACTTAAATGACCCATTTGCCTTTTATTAGTAGTAGTTTTAAATGTAGGCTCTCAAGTACCAACTTTAAGTATGGAATTTGCTTAAAGGTAATAAAGTTTAAATGTTGTAATGAAGACAAATCTACTTGAGGAGAAAGCATTGTGGAAAACCAAGGCAAAAACTGAGCAGTTATAGCCTGTATAAACTTCAGGAAATGAAGGTGGCCTTTATCTCAGACTGTTGATGGGACTTTTTGGCAGGATAGTATACTAAATTGTCCGGCTTTCCCAAAGGCTGACAGCTGAATTCTTGTAATCTATGATTTTTCTCTGGTTTCAACTGTTTGTTTTTTTTTTCCTGCATTTGTCATTGATTTTTTTAAATTGAAGTATATAGCTGATTTACAATGTTGTGCCAATCTCTGCTGTACAGCGAAGTGACTCAGTTATACACATATATTCTTTTTTTTACTATTCTTTTCCATTATGATTTATCCCAGGAGATTGGATATAAGACCCTGTGCTATACAATAGCACCTTGTTGTTTCAATTATTTGTTTTTTGAAGCAGGCTTAATTCAGGGTATAATGCAGATAAAGATGGTGGTTTTACCTGAGCTGCTGCTGCTTCTTTGTTCTTCTTTTTTTATTTTTAATCTCATGCACGTGAATTTAATGTGTCTTCCAAAGGATACTTGAATAGGCAACTTTTGTGACTCAGGAAATCAAGGTCCATTTTCCCTACAATCCTAGGTGGGCCTAGGATAAGCCTCTGATAATTCTGCACCCAATTACAATGTGGAGGAGGTTTCCCCACACATCCAACGATTCTTCAGACACCAGCTGGATGTCCTTCCATTTGACTGAATTCTGACACTATCACCCAGATATAGCATCAGCCTCCAAAGGTTGAGGGCTCACCTACAAGACTGTTCCCTGCTTCAGATGCCACTTGCCAAGTCCAGGTTGTTACCAACTAGCTGTAAATCAGAGGTTCCTGCTAGCCCCTCCTTAAGTTTGATTAATCTCCTAAAGTGGCTCACAGAACTCAGGAAAACACTTTACTGACTAGATTACTGGTTTATGATAAAAGGATACAACTCAGGAACAGCCAGATGAAAGAGGTGTATAGGGAAGGTATGGGGAAAGGGCACAGAGCTTCCATGCCCTCTCTAGGTGCACCATTCTCCCCATGGCTCCATGTGTTCACCAACCTGGAAGCTCCCCTAATCCTGTCCTTTTGAGTTTTTGTGGAGGCTTCATTACACAGGTATGATTGATTAAATCATTGGCCATTGGCTACTGATTCAACCTCCAAGCTCTCTCCTCCCCTTCTCCTCCCAGGAGGTGGGAGGTGGGGCTGAAAGTTGGTTAGTTATCCTGGCAACCAAACCCTAGTCTTTAAGTACTTTCCCAAAGTCACCTTATTAACCTCAACCCAGGTGATGGAAAGGGGCTTGTTATGAATAACAAAACTCTCATATTACACCTTTATGGTTCTGAAGTGTTTTTAGGAGCTAAGGACAAGAGGCCAAATATTTTAACAAAAGATGCTCCCACTGCTCTTACCACTCATGAAATTCGAAGAGGTTTGGGAGCTGTGAGCCAGGAACCATAGACAAAGACCAAATATATATATGAGAAATACATTTTGGTCGTCTGAATGACCAAATATATACTTCTTATAAATCAAAATATTGCATCTCTAACCTGATTTTCAGTATTTAAAATGTCTCATTTTGAATCTTTATTATAAGACACATATTTTTATATTTTATGATATTTTGGGATGGATAGTTTACTGCCTTTCCTTGATACTTTCCTTCATTTGTCTGTTTATGTATATGCTTTTTAGAAGTGTAAGGGACTGTAGAGACAGTTTAGTCCAAACAAGTTCAAGAAAAGGAAAGTAGCAGGGTATATGTAAAGTCATTCCAGACAACCTTCCTATATAGGGACTAGGCTGTTGGTGAACAGATCTGCGCATCAAGAGAACACACTCTAGCTGCCTTTCCCAGCCAATATGATTCTTCTTTAAATCAGTGGGCTACAAGAGACCAACAGACATATGGTGAAGCCAACCATATGAAAGAGAAGGAACACAGTGAAAAAATGGAACTAGAGGTATCTCAGATAAGAATAGCAGCAACAAATCTCAATTAACATTCTTATTGAAATTCTGCATCGTATCACCTTTCCTGAGATAACAAAGTGCTTCTCTAAAAAAGAAAAATATCAGAGTACAAGAAAGTTTATTGACAACATAAGGAAAAGATTTTGAGAAATCAAGAACAGGTATACTTGGTCCATCCTGTAATACAAGTTTCAGAAAGAGGAAAAAGATATAGGGATTGGGATGATGTAATTTTAAAAAGAAAAAGAAAAATTTCCCAAGCTGCAGAAAGGGTTATGTTTTTAACCATCTACTTCACCCCCCTGCCCCCACAAAAAACCCACCATAGTTAAAAAGCAGTTCTAGATATATCCTAGTGAAATGTCATGACTCCCAGAATAAAGAGAATATCCTAACCCTGCCAAAGAGAAGGGAAAAATACAACTTTGCTACAAAGGAACGAATATCGTACTGGCTTTGGATTTCATGTCAGTAACCATGGATGATAAAATTAAATAATTTTTAAAATCTGAAGAAAAAAGAATTTGACCTTAGTTTGACTGCAGAATTCTATCAATCAAGTGAGGGCATGAGCTCAGAAATTTTAACATCATCTAAAAGAAGTTATCAGTAATGTTTATACCAAAGCGTAAAATGAGTCCAAGGAAGGTGATAAATTGAAATACAAAAGTTGTATTATTTAAGCAAAAAACAAACAAAAAAGCTAGAAAAAGTAAGACTCCAGTGTTGCTGACACAGAAAATTATGCAATCAGCAAAGTTTAATGGAAATAACCTTTCCCTCTCAGTGGGTCCAGTCCTGTCTACTTCTGCAATGAAAAATCTTTACAAAGTCTTTTTAATGCTGTTTATTGATAGGGTTTAGAAACAACCTGTAGAAGAACCACAGAAGACAATTTAAACTTTGAAACTAATTGCAAATATTATATCTGGAAAACACAAATACTGGTATGTACTTTAAAAACAGAGTATACCTAACAAAATTAGGCAATGGAGGAAGGTAATAGTGCTAATTTCATAGAGAGAGATGTTCCAAAGTCAGTAAGTCAAGACATTAAGATCTATTATTCAAGCAATGAGTGCATTATTTAAAATTTAACCGTGAACACCAGGAAACAACTGAGTTTCCATTCTTTTTAACAGTGGATATCTCTGGAAAGAGAGACTAGGGCTGCCGAAGGAAGGGGTCTGGGTGTGGATAAAAGAGTATTTTACAATTTTGTTTATTCTTTTTTTAACCAAGCACATGCATTATATCATTATTTTTAAATTTATTTGTTTTTAAAGTTTTTAAGCTGAACAGCAGGGTTGGTCTGGGAAGGTTTAATTGGGACTTCCTCTGCCATCACCTACCCTTCCTTCTCTCCCTGAAGACCAACCTTCTGTGTGTGCATCCTGAATCCCAGGGTCTCCTGTTTTTTTCCACATTTGCTCCATCAGATATCCATCAGCAGACCCATACAGATACTCTTTCCCACCCATCTAACCCTTACCTTAACCTTTGCCAATTGTCCCTTCTCCTTTCCTTAATCTCCAAATTTCCTTAAAGAGAAATCTACACCTCTTGTCTTTGTAGCCGTCTCATCTCGTCACTCTCATACCCAATGCAGAATGACTTGTACTCCCCAACACCACTTAACTGAAACTTTGCCAATCTTCCTTTACTTCTGTGCGGCTGAGCCACACTGACTCCATTTTCTCAGCTCCATCTTAGCTCTGCAATTCTACCCCTTCTCTTCTCTGCATGACTGAGCTTTTGCCTAACTCACAAAGAATACATCCAAGCCAGATAAATTTCCTGTCAACTTCTACCCTTGCCTTCATCTGATATGAAAACTGGAAGAGTGCCTTTGCTGGCACAGATGTTCATGAGACCCCCGCTGGGGAGGAAAAATTCCCGGTTCCTGACAGGTACAGACATGCTTCTCATTTGGTAGTCAGATTCTATATTTCACTTTGGCCCCTTTAAATTCCCCTGTACCCCTCTCAGCAGGGTGGAGTGCAGCTGTGAATGCTTCTGGATTGCTGTCTGCCTGATCCAACCTGTATGTAAATTCACTTCAATAAACTTCATAATTCTACTTTATGGAGTTGCCTGCTTCATTTTTCAGTCTCGAAGTTCCTTCTCAGTTTGGGGAATGTTATTCAATATCCCTATCTTTGAACAACTTCCTAGTCTCCAAAATCAAAGCCTTACTTTCTAGGTCTATCATACTTGAACTCTAACAATAGTATTCCTTTAACTGGGGTCTGAGAATGAATCCTATTAGATTTCCCAGTTTTTAAAAAAAATTGTGATTTTATTTCCATGATAATTTTAAAAGAATAAAATCATTCAGAATAATCTGTATAACCACCTTATAACAGTGTAGTGTTAACACCTTTGTAACCACCACCCATGTGAAAATATGCACATTTCTAGCACCCAGCAAGCTGCCTAGCACATCTTAACTGTCAGATTCAACCGGGTTGTTGCATGTATTATTCTTTGTATTGTTCTTTGTGTTGCTTTTTCTTTTCTCTTTTTTTTTTTTTTGCTTTTTCTTATGGTATGAATAAGTTAATTCAGTGTATTTCTTTTTATAGTATGAATATTCCATTCTTTGCTTATCATTTCTACTGTGAAGATGTGTGTTTTCTCCATCATCTGGCTATTAGGAATAAAGCCAAGCCTGTTAACGTTTAGCACATTATTTCTCCCACCGAATCAGTTTCAGAATCAGTAGACAATGTTATCACATACAGTGGAATGCTGCCCTATACAATGTCTTTTTTAAAACTACAGCTTTATTGAGATATAATTCACCCAATTAACGTATACGCTTTAGTAGATTTTGGTATATTCACAGGGTCATGCAGTCGTTACCATAGTCAGTTTTAGAATGTTTCATCACTCAAAAGGAAACTCTGTCCAGTCACTTCCCATTTCTCCCCAATGCCCATGTCAGCCCAACCCTAGGCGATCACAAATATCCTTTCTCTGTCTATAAATCTGCAATTCTGCATGTCTCATATGAATGGAATCATACAATATGTGTGGTCTTTTGTTACTGGCTTCTTTCATTTAGCATCATATTTTCAAGGCTCAACCATGCTGTAGCAGGTATCAGTACTTCATATCTATTTATTCTTGAATAATAGTTCATTGTATGGATCTACCACATTTTACTTATCCCTTCATTAGTTGGTGAACATTTGGGTTTTTTCCACTTTTTGGCTATTATGAATAATGTTGCTATGAATATTCACATACAATTTTTTGTGCGGCTATGTTTTCATTTCCCATGGGTATAGAATTATGGAAAACAGTGGGCCTTATGGTAATTCTGTTTAAGCTTTTGAGGAAGTGATAGAATGTTTTCCAAAGCAGCTATACCACTTTACATTGAAACCAGCAATGCACAGGGGCTCCAATTTCTCTACAACATTGCTAACATTTGTTATTTTCTGTTTTTTTTAATTTGTGATTTTGTTAAAGTCTTCCAAGTGGCAGTGAAGTGGTATTTCATTGTGGTTTGATTTGCATTTCCCTAATAATTAGTAACAGTAATGTTGAGTATCTTTTCAAGTGCTTATTGTCCATTGGTATAGCTTCTTTAGAGAAATGTCTATTCAAGTGCTTTGTTCATTTTTAGTTTTTGGGTTTTCCTTGCTGTTATTGAATGACAGGAGTTTATTATATGTTCTGGAATTAATCACTTGTCAGATATATGATTTGTAGAAATTTTCTCCCTTTCTCTGGGTTGCCTATTACTTTCTTGAAATCAAATTTACCTATTTTTAATCTTGTTCATGCTTTTGATATCACATCTAAGAAACCATTGCCAAATCAAAGATCACAAATTTATGCCTATATTTTCTTTTAAGAGTTTTATAGTTTTTGGTCTTACATTTAGGTCTTTGATCCATTTTGAGTTAATTTTTGTATATGGTATAAGGGAGGGATCCAATTTCATTCCTTTTTATGTGAATATCAGTTGTCCAGCATCATTTGTTGAAAAGACTATTCTTTCTCTATTGAATTTTCTGACATCCTTCTCAAAAATAAGTTGACTGTAAAAGTCAGAGTTTATTTCTCGACTCTGAAGTTTTTCATTCATATATTTGTCTATCCTGTGCCAATATCACACTGTCTTGATTATTGTAGCTTTGTAGTGAGTTTGAAATCATGAAGTATGTGTTCTCCAACTTTGTTCTTTTTTTCTTTCAGTCAACATTGGTTTGACTATTCTGGGTCTCGAATTTTCCTGTGAATATTGGGATCAGCTTGTCAATTTCTGTAAAGTAGTCAGTTGGGATTTTCTTAGGGATTGCATTGAATGTGTAGGTGATTCAGGGACTATTGCTATCTTAACAAAATTAAGTCCTCTGATACATAAACATGGGTGTCTTTCCACTAATGTAGGTCTTCAATTTCTTTCAACAATATTTTGTAACTTTCAGAGTATACATTTTGTACTTCTTTGTTAAGGTTATTCCTAAGTATCTTATTCTTTTTCATGATATTGTAAATGGAATTAGTTTCTTAATTTTAGATTGTTCATTTCAAGTGTGTAGAAATACAATTAATTTTTAAATGGGTATTATATTCTGAAAACTTGTTGAACTATTTTATTAGTTCTAATAGTTTTTAGTGGAGTCCCTAGGATATTCTATCTACAAAGTCATGCCATCTGCAATATAGTTTTGTTTCATTCTTTTCCAATCTGGATGGTTTTATTTCATTTTCTTGCCTAATTCTCCTGGTTAAAACCTCCAGTAAAATGTTGAATAGAAGCTGTAAGAGTGGAAACTCTTTTTCCTGATCCTAGGGAGAAAGCATTCAATCTTTTACCATTAAGTATTGTGTTAGTTTGGTATTTTTCATTATATGCCCATTATCTGGTTGAGGAAGTTCCCTTTCATTGCTGGCTTAAGTATTTTTGTTTTAACATAATGGAGTGCTGAATTTTGTCAACTTTTTGTATCTACTGAGGTATCATGGTTTTTGTCTTTTATTGATATGGTGTGTTACGTTATATACATGTTTTATATATATATATGTATATATATGAAACCAACTTTGCATTGCTGGCATAAATTCTACTTGGTTATGATGTATAATCTTTCTGTATATTGATGGATTCAATTTGCTAGTATTTTGTTGATTTTTATATCTAAATTCATAAGAGAAACGGGTCTGTAGTTTTCTCATGACATCTTTGTCTGGTATTGGTATCAGGGTAATATTGGATTCAGAAAGATTAAGAAGTGTTTCCTCCTATTAAGTTTTTTGGAAGACTGTGAAGAATTGGTATTAATTCTTCTTTAAATGTTTGCTGGAGTTCACAGGTGAAGCCATCTGGACCTGGGCATTTTCTTTTTAGATAGTTTTTTGATTACTATCCAATTAAAGTTCTATTCATATTTTTGATTTCTTCTTGTGTCTGCTTGAGTAGTTTCCATCTGTTTCATCTGAGGAATCTAACTTGTTGGCTTACATTTGGTCATGCCCTTGTAATCTTCATTTCTGCAAGATCAGTAATGTTTCCTCTTTCATTCCTGATTTTAATAATTTGAGTCTTTTCACTGTTTTGTTTGTTCAGTCTAGTGCAAAAATTAATTTTGTTGATATTTTCAAGAAAACAGATTTTGGTTCTATTAATTTTTTCTGTTGGTTTTCTATTCTTTATTACTTTCCACTGTAATCTAATCTTTCATTTTTCTTCCTTTGGGTTCAGTTTGTTCTTTTTTTAAAAAAATTGTAACCATTTAAAACATCAAAGTATAGTTAACTTAAAATGTTGTGTTAGTTTCAGGTGTCCAGCAAAGAGAATCAGTTATACATACATAAATATATATGTATGTACGTCTATACATATAGATGCTTCTTCGGTTTTTTGCAAGGTTAGGGATACCAAGTGCGCACAGAACAGCTGAGTATTTAATTGAGCAGATTTGCAGGCAGATGTACATGGTGAACTCAGAAAAAAAATCAGGAGATGAGATGCCACAGTCCTGGGCTTTGATCTGATCTGTAGACATTAGCTGCACATACCCATTTCCTTCCATGGCTAATTATATTTAATTTTTACTGGTCTCTGAGAATGACTTTGAGCAATGCCTTTTATTACTGTCCCTTGGTTACTCTAAGATTAGAAAAGTGAAAGTCAGCACAATGTTGCCTGGAGAAAATGGGTTCCATGCTTCACATTACCGTATTACATGTCTACTTTGTTTTAAAAATGTTGGCTGTTTCTTGACTGTCTACTTTTTTGCATGTCATATGTCCTTTCTTACCAAAGAAGGAACGGGATGAAAGATGTTTGATAATCTGTATGTCAGGAAACGGGTGATGTTTGTGATGAAGGGAAACCCCATTCTACTCCATTTTAATGACCATTAATAGTGGTTTATATCACTGTCTTAGTAACACTTGACTTCTTATAATTCTTAAAAATAGAGCACCCATAATCATTTTAAATTTGATTAATAAAAGGACCCTCCAAGCTTCTTAGTTAACTGTCAACTTCTACTGCTAAATGAGAGTCCACACCATGGCCTGAGTAGTGCCCAGGCCCCTGTGACCAGCTCTCTGTCCAGCAACCTGTGGGACAGCTGCCTGTGGGACAGAGATACTGCAGTTTGCATCCCTGCCTCACCTCTCACTGGCTGTGTGAAGTCGGGGACATTACATTTCCCTATTCCTTCTGTGTTTCCTCATTTCACAACAGGGATAATGACACCAGTTCTGCAGGCTGGTGAGGATTTCATGAGTTAATATAAACACTGAGTAAAAATTGCATTCTCCTTGCCTTTAACCCCCTCCTTGTACTTTTAAAAAATTACATATTATGACCAGTGTATTGGGTGTTCACAGTACTTCAGTTTAAATAGTAGAGATCTGCTGTGATTGTGATTGTGTGTGTGTGTGTGTGTGTGTGTGTATGTATGTTGGGGCTTGGTTAATTTCCATCTCCCCATTACCTTTCCTGGATTCTGCTTCCCTTGGGCTGACTTGGCATCTTTTCCCTGAGCACAGGGTGATGTGAGAGCAAAGCTGCTCAGAACCATGGTCCAATAAGGAGGAATAGACTGGCTCCAGTTAGCCACTCAGTAGATCAATAGCCCTGTTGAAAACTGGGGATTAGCTATAATTATTGGATTTAGAATTACAGAATTATAAAATGAAATTTGAATTGTTCTTGTGTTGGGAAAGTGAAAGCAAACTGTACCATTTCAATTTTGTTTTAAGCTATCAAGAGAGGGTAAAGCAACCTTTTCCTAGATTTTTCTTTTACTAATTCTCTCAAACAACATCTGGTTCCTTTGCTAGGTGCTTCCTAGTTGATCGTTGGAGCCCTCAAGCAACATGCCAGAGCAGAGCAACGATTACCGGGTGGCCGTGTTTGGCGCAGGTGGCGTTGGCAAGAGCTCTCTGGTCTTGCGGTTTGTGAAAGGTACATTCCGGGAGAGCTACATCCCCACTGTGGAAGACACCTACCGGCAGGTCATCAGCTGTGACAAGAGCATCTGCACCCTGCAGATCACGGACACCACAGGCAGCCACCAGTTCCCTGCCATGCAGCGGCTGTCCATCTCCAAAGGGCATGCCTTCATTCTGGTCTACTCTATCACCAGCCGGCAGTCCTTGGAGGAGCTCAAACCCATCTATGAACAAATCTGTGAGATCAAAGGGGATGTGGAGAGCATCCCCATCATGCTTGTGGGGAACAAGTGTGATGAGAGCCCGAACCGCGAGGTGGAGAGCAGCGAGGCCGAGGTGCTGGCCCGCAAGTGGAAGTGCGCCTTCATGGAGACCTCAGCTAAGCTCAACCACAATGTGAAGGAGCTCTTCCAGGAGCTGCTCAACCTGGAGAAGCGCAGGACCGTGAGCCTCCAGATCGATGGGAAAAAGAGCAAGCAGCAGAAGAGGAAAGAAAAGCTCAAGGGCAAGTGCGTGATCATGTGAACTCCCTCCCGTGGGAGCAGCAATTGTGTGTCTCCCTCTCCTCCCCTCCCCCTCCACGTGAAACCCACAGTCGTCAGGGTAGCATGTCAGATGCCCACGTGTTAAATATTGCATTTTGACCGAGATGTGCGCTGTTGTCCTCAGAGGGCATTTTACACTACCACCAATAAGCACCCCCTCTCCAGAATCAGGGAATCTGACAAATGCTTAAAATGAAAACTAACATGCTCAGCATCACAGGGAACCGAATGGGGTGCCAGACATTTCTGGAGGCATCGTTCGCCATCAGGAGGCATGAGGGCTTGTGCCCTCGGAAGCAGCGTGTGCCGATAGGGGGAAATACTATCTGCATACATGTGAGAGCATGTTAACCCAGAGCTGCAAGCACCACCCCAGACCAGGCATCCCCTCTGCTCAGAAGCCAGTGACAACCCTTGGGGAGGGGAGGGGTGGGAAGAGGTGAGAAGACCAGGCCAAAGTTGTTCGGTTCCATGGTTCTTTTACTGAATTAAAAATAACACAGCCTCTCTACCCGCCAGAGGATGTTCACTGTCAGTTCCCAGCTGACCTGTGAGCCTTGCCACTCTGAGGGGAGGTCCTCACCTCACTAAGTCAGGTTATTAGCAGGTATTGTTTTAGCCTTTTAGGGTATTTCTTTTCACATACAATGATGAATTCACTAAGAGTGTGCTGCTCTGTCAGAAATTCTTCAATTTCCATTTAAAATGTTTGCATAAGGATATTGTGGACAATACTAAAACATTGCAATAACGCTCCTGTGTGTTATATTGTGAGAATTTTAGAAATGTGAAGTTTCCTTCCTTTGACCCATGAGGGGTATAACTCTTCCAGCCCTCAGATTTTAAATAAAAGCAATTAAAGTAGCTATTTTTTAGACATTTTTGTCCTCCAACATGATTTTCTTCTTTTCAATAACTCGATCTGTATCCAACTGGGTAAAAGCCAACAAAGGCCATCCGAAGACCAAAAGCCACATCCATTTTCTAACAGACACGGACATGTCTGTGCCATACTTTGCATCTTAATGAAATACGTTGAAACAAAGGTTGTTCACTGTGTTTTTGATGATTATCTATAACGAGTATATTCCTGGGAAATGCATTCAAGTAATAGATTATCGTGCATGTTCCATTAGAAATGTCTTCTGAGAGCTGTTCAATGCAGGGTTCACTCTGGAAATGATTATCTTTTCCTCCTAATGATCTTGTGTGCATCCTCAATCCTTCAAACCAAATTACGGCCACTGCTGGTTCCTGCATGCTAGGTGGAAATGGGTCCGGCAGGCTCTGTCACAGGCCGGGCATAGCCCACTCAGCTTATTCTTCTGCCGTCCTCAAGGCTGCTTTGGCTCTGCTTCCCGAAAATTCCCACTGACAGAGCCTGTAAATTCTCCTGTTTGTTCCAGTCTGCATCCCACTCTGGCCTCCTCTGGAATTTTCCCTTTCAGCACACCTTCCTGTTGCCTGCCTGGCAGGCAGAGAGAGTGATGCCCTCAGGATCATGTAAGGGGAGCTTCTCGGCTTCTGGGCAGCAGTGCCTAGCTGGGGCAGGATGGTCAAGTTCGGACGTTTGCACGTACCCTTCTCTCCTGCACTTGCTGTGTCTTTCCTGTGCCTCCTGCTACAGCAACTATTGGGCAGTTCTGTGCTCTCAACAGATCCTAAATTAACCTTTTTCTGGTTAAATTTTCTTGCCTTCATCTCATCCCCTCTCCTCTGCTAATAACTCATCCTTGTGATGTACTTAGTGTGTGGGAGGTACTTTGAGAACCATTGGCTCCATGGTCAGCCCACCTCTCTGGCCTCCTAGAACAGAACTTGGACAGGGAGGGTAGAGAAGTGGCCTGGGTGCCACCAAATCCCTCTCCAAGTCCCAATGGACACACCTTCTGATGGGCTCCTTCTGTTCCAAGTGGCTGTTCCACAGCCTTCACAGTGAGATCTCATTGGTGTGTTTTCTAGAACATTTGCTTTTCAACTTGTCCCTACCTTTTTTTTTTCTATTTCTATTCTCAAAGAGATGTCATCCATTTGTAGTCTGGATATGGGTTAAGTGGAAGAAGAAACAGGACTTCATGGCCAAAATGAACTTTAGAGATCTTGGGTGGGTTAAACTAATGGTGAAATGTGATGTCTGCCACAGGCTGTAATGTCCGTAAGGCTCCCAGTGTGTGGGCTCCCTGTCACTGCCCCATTCTTCCTAATCCAAGTTAGAAATTCATTTAGCCCTCTCAAGGCAGTGTCTACATTTTTAAGTGTTTACAGCGTGATCAATATGAGAAGCTTGTAATTATTGAAAATCTGATCTCATTCAGGACCCATTTTCTTCCTTTGTATTTTGCCTGTGAGTTTATTGGAAGGCCATTGATGCTTCAATCATGGGTCTTTATTCTGAGATCATTTTTTATGAACTGCACTGAGGATATAGATGATTATCTCAAAATAATATTTTAGGAGCTCCCCAATGGATATTCAGGAGGAGTTAGTCCCACTGAACCAGATGTTTTTAGCATTTATGTGGGCCAGTCCCCGAATAAGTAGTTGTGGTTCTTGAGGACACGTCCTGCATTGCATATGGACACAGAAGATTTTGACCTTGCCACAGTAAGTTACAAAACTCAAAATATTGCTTTGAAGATGGCACTCCAGGAATAAGCTTGGGGCTCCATGGGTCCCGTTCTGTCCCTGCCATTCCCTCCTCCATCTGGTGACAAGCCATGGGCGTGCCCTGGGCATGCATGCAATACAGCAAGACCAACACAAGAGCAATATTGAATTGTTCATTAGATCTAAAATTATATATATATAAAATATATATAATTTATCTTCCTGCATTTTGAAGTATAAAGTAGTACATTGTACATATCTGTAAGCTAGTATATTTGTTTCACCATTTGTAATATTTAAGAAATGCTCTCTTTATAGAACAGAAGTATTAAATATCCCCCAAAAATGCTCTGTGATACTTAGTTTTTTTTTCAAAATTTGTAATGTGTTGCTCCTACATAAGCTCTCTGGAAATGTCCATAACTAATGGGACACACGTAAACCCTCAAAGATCCATCCTGGAATTCAGTGCCCCACAAAGACAGTGTGTGGACAGAACATTTACAGAGCATGACTTTTATACATGTGGGATAGCAATGTGTATATTTATATTTAAGGTGTATTTACTGTTACAATTCCATTATCTATTTTATTTACAGTTGTAAAAATCATTCTTGCATACAAGTTTCTAGTTGCCAGTGATATTCTGAAAATAAGAATATTAAAATAAAGCTTCGGTTCTGACACACGGCTGGAAGGTGGTGGTATTTCTTACTCTTCAGGGCATAGCGGGTCTGTGATGGTCTCACCCTAGTTCTTCTACAACTGCTTTCTTGCACCTGTTGACCACATAGGAGATTGTCAAGCCCTGCAGGTCTGGGCTGCCCTGCGGTGTTCTAAGGAAATTTCCTCATTGTTTGTCACTGGGCTGACATGATGCTCCGGGCAGAGTGAGGTGAGAGGGAAGGAGTAGGGTCAGGGCCCCTCCTTGGCTTAGAATAGGAGTAGTGAAGTGGAGAAAAACTCCTCTTTAATCCTGTTTCCCCCAAATCTCCTGGCCTCCTCAGGAAAGCCAGGCTGTTAAGTGGAGTTGATGTACAAAGCCCCAGCACTGTTCCCGGGCACAATTTCTGTTTGACAACCTTGGTCCTTACTCCCTCTTCTCAACACCAACTATAAAATAAACCTGACTTTTGATTTTGAAAGACAACAACTATCAACACAACAAAACCATCATTCAGCCACTGAATAGCTAGATGACTGTGGGCAGGTTCTTAACCTCCCTGTGCTTCTGCAAAATGGGAATCATTAGCAGCATGAGTGGCCGTGAGAATTAAATTAACCATAAGCACAAAGCAGTTGGAGCGATCTTGTCACATTTTGAGCCTTCAATGGAAATAAACCCCCTCGGACTATGTAAGACTCTTTCGAAGGTCTGTGGCAGTGTGAAAATTAATCTATGCAGATACAGCAATCAGCCAGAACCTTTCAGTTTCTTTAAGCCTCTTTAACAGTTTTCTCCAGTCTGGCTCTCGGCACACTCCACCCCTCCTCCCCCTCCCAAGATCATTAATACTACATTATTCAGGGATTTCTCCATTTACAGAAATAATTAATAACCAGCAGGCCCCATTAGGCCCCATTAAAGGGCATCCCATCCAGTGCTTATCAAGCTTTAACGTGCAAATAAAGCACTTGAGACCTGTGCTTCAGCAGAGTCTGAGTCAGCAGGATGGGGTGGGGCCTAAGAATCTGCACTTCTAACAGGTTCCTAGGTTCTATGGATGCTCCTGGCCCACTGACCACGGTTTGAGTAGCAAGGTTGTAATCTACTTATACTCCAATTTTGTTGCACATTGGAATCATGTGGAGTTTTGAAACTTGTTGATACTGTTGGGGAGGAAAAATTTTCCTCTACCCTTCTAGGTTCTTCTGGCTGGCCTATAACAGGGAAGAGCCAATTCTGACTCCTTGTTGGATATGTTTCTTTTACTTTAACCTTTGCTTTGCTTTGCTTTTGTTATTATAATCACTGTCTATAGCTGTAAGCATACATAATGGCCTGCCACATGGAACCATGCCCCTCTGCCTGACTGTTAAACTAAAAGGCCCACAGAGAGACATTCTGACCCTGCCCACCTGTGAATGGCTGCAGAAAAGAAGAAATTAACACATCCCCTCCGATTTTGCAAGATAAATGGCCTTTTTACTTTACTCCCTCACCTCCTCCCTGTCTCTGTTCTATAAAAAAAACTGGCATCCAGGCCCCAATAAGATGGTTTTTTGGGGACCCTAGTCTGCCATCTTCATGGTCTGCTGGATTTCCAAATAAGTCACTATTCCTTGCCCCAACTCTTCGTCTCCCTATTTATTGGCCTGTCGTGTGGCGAGCAGAGCGAGCTTGGACTCAGTAACAGTCCTAATAATTACATTGACATGAGAGTAACAGGAGAAAAACAAAATTTAATTATGTATAAAACTAGTTAGAACCAACTAGGCCCAAGAACCAACTAGGTAGAAGATTGGATCTCCAATAGACCTTGAGCCTCATTATATGCTCACTGTAACACATTTGCATGCTAAGTGATACACCCACAGGTGCCATGAGAGTTCTGAGGCTGACCATAAAAGGCCAAAAACTGGGAGGTGGCCCAATTCCTGGGAATCCCCACCCCATCTTCTAAATTGTTAGAATGTTCCTCCCCCTCATTAGCATATGTAATTACCCAGCCCATAAAAGTTAACCACCTCCATACCCCAGGGCCACTCTCACTTGAGATAGCCTGCATTCACTTTCTGCCTATAGAATGTGTATCTCTCTAAGTAAACTCGCTTCCACTTTACTATGGCTCGCTCTTGAATTCTTTCCTCATTTGGCAACCCGCCCCAGGAACTCTTCCAACTCGCAGGAGAGATGGGACATGACCATTCTCCCGCACCCCCTTCTCCAGCAACAGAATCTAATATCCACAAAAGAATATTACTGAGACAATTTTCCTCTCTCAACATCACCCTCATTTTTACCAAAGAGAAACAAATTAAGATTAACTTATTTGAAAAATGAGTCTAGTTTCATTACACTTGGCCCGGCCATTTACATAAGTGCAGCAAGAATAGTGATTGACCACATAGACTCTTTTATTCTGCTTTGCTGGAATTTTTCATAAGGAATCCCAGATTGAACTTTTAAATGCTTCACAAGACTAGGAGGCAAAGCTAAGGACTTGTTTGTCATCAGATTTCCCCTGCAATATCTAAAGGTTTGGGTTCATTCCTTTGATTTTGAGGTCCACAACATGTTCAGAGTTTCCTGCACTTGCCAAGAAGTGACCTTCTTTACCTGGTTAGGCTATCGGGAACCCTGTAAGCAAGGTACCAGACTTTTTTCAAGGGGCTTTATTGGCTCCATTAAGTCAACCTTAGTTCCTTAAACCTGTTTAGTCATATCTGAGTTTATGCATGCCTCTCTCAAAGGCATGACATCCCAGTCAAAGCCTTGGTAATATAGCCAGTGCTTCCAATTGTGTCCTATTATAAAGAGAACAGATTCTTAGTGAACTTATGCAAATAACTATATTGCCATAAAGAATACTCATTGAATTTTCAAATTCTGGAGGAATCAGGTAGGGAGAAAAAGGTAAATGTCTGCTTCAAAGGAATAATTTACCAAACTTCTGTAAGTCATAATTTAAGAGGAAAGTTTTCCATATATCTGGAAAACAAAACATTAACAAAAATTAACAATGTTTCAAACAAAAACGTCGTAAAATTTATAATCATCCTATTCATTCAGTCCCATGTAATTAATTCTTGTTGATCTTGATCTTTAGTTAGTAGTTTTATGAAGCCATCTGTTTCTCTATTAGTGTTTTGTAACTTCTTACCTAGTTTAGTGGTACAGTCTGAAAGTTAACAGAGACAGTATTTTAGAATATGTTAAGAGTCCTTTCCATGAATTTCTCTGAAGATGAAACATACTTGAAAAAGCGAAAAGACTTAAAAATGATCATGATTATCAAATGAGAATTCATTAATGTAATTGACAAGGAAATTTGGTTATTTTTGTGACACACATTTTAAAATAGTAATTAGAATTACAAACAATATTATACTAGGACATATCAGATTTTTAGGAATTTTATATATTTTCTAGAACACTTACATTAATAACATTTACCCATACAATATAACCTCAGAAGGTTTATTATCACTTATTTGATAATGTTTCCCATGTAATTTAACATATCAAATACACCTAATTAGTTTAATCTCTCTCCTTTTGTAAGTAGAGAGAATATATCCTTTGGGATGCTCCAGGTGCCCTCTAGAAATTCTCAAAGTTAGTTTTTGGTCAAAAAGACTTCATTTAGAATTTGATTTTGGGGGAAGTTTGTCAAAAATATCAGAGATTTTAGAACACTTGGCCAAATAGGATCGTAATTTATTGTGAAACAATACTTATTCATTTAACCATGACAACGAAGACTTCACAGGCAAATACAGAAGGTTAAATAGTTGTACAAAGCTTTAGCATTTTAATATAGAAAAGATACAATTTTTTTTAAATGATCAAAAAGCCAATAAAGGCAAAACATAGAATCTTTGTTTTTCTAGGCAGATTACATTAAAGAAAAAAAAAAAAAAAACAACTTTCACAAGAGCAGACCAATAGTCCAATAAACCTTTTTCTTTTAGCAGATGAAGGAAAATTAAGGCTTAGTTTTACCTAAGTACATTATTGATATTAAAGCTTATTTTTAAAAACTTTATAACAAATTCATTGATCACACATAAACTTTCTTTCTTAGATTCCTTTTTCATACACCTTTTACAACTTTCTATGTCCATTTTAGTTCATCCCTTGTTGTATTTTTTTACCATTCAGCTTTATTTTAGGAAAAAATTATTTTATTTTCCCTCAACAAAAATGCATCTTCATATCTCATACCTTTTCTAACCAAAAACACATCCTACTTTCCTTGCATATAAAGTTGTTTCCCTTATTATTTTCAGTAGCTTTAATCATATATGTTAATTAGCATTCTTAACACTTAGAAACTTTAATTTCTAGTGAAAACTATGAAGTAAGCAATTGTGAACTATTACACCAACAGTCTTTAGACTGGCAAATTTATGAATACATTCCATAATTTCTAGAAACATACATTTCATCATAGCACAAATTTTCAATGTGGCATATGTCATGTTTATGAATAGACTAAAATATCTTTAGACTCTGTAATAAGAAGTCAAAATTAGATAGACTTGTTCAGCAATTAATGTCTCAGTATTTCATCTTATCTGAAAATTATCAGACATTTAATAAATCCCCATCATTTCAATTAGTAAAATTCTAAGGGTGGAAGTTAAAGAGATTTGGGAAACTAAATGGATATATCATAAAGCAATTAACTTAACTTAAAAAGTTCACCTAAACATTCTTATCTTATTTACATCTATTTAATTCATTTTTAAAAAATAATCATACTTAGATTACTCCTGAAGATTGAAGATTTAACAATACATTCAAGCTATTAACCATCACCTTATTTTTCTTGATGACAAATTTTATGACAGAGATAAGATAAACTTATTTGAGTTTTAGTAAACCTAGGTAGAAAAAAAGTGTTATACTTAATGTTGATAACTCTAAAGACATACCTGTATTAATTAAACCAACAAACTTAAACTAGATTTTATTTACCAAAAATTATCGTAGATCACATAAATTTGAAAAACATATGGGTTAGTTTCTGTTATATTTATGAGATTTAAATATACTTAATTGATAAGTGCTTAATTTTAAGCCAATTAAATAGAGCTCTTTTACAAATTAAATTTGGCAATTGTACCTGAAGGTAGAAAAATACCATATCTATAATACACATACATAGACATACAAACACAAACAGAGATCTTATAGCTTTCATTTTAAAATTTCAGTCATGAATTACATATAACAATATAAAACTCACTAGTTTATAAATAACAGTTGGAATAAGTTAAGTTTACATGTGCAGATGGCTAAAGCTTTGTACTCTTTATGGGGAAGACTTTTAAGCTTTGTATTTGTCTTCGACAAGTAATCTTAAGAAGGCCAAGCACTAGATTTTGGACAAGACAGTCTTTCCAACAGTATGTATTTTAAAAAGGCAACTCCCCCCACCACCTCACTTTTTTTCTTCAGTCTGGGCAGATTTTTAATTACCTTCCAGTATGTTTACATAGACATGGTAAAATTTACAACTTCAGAAGACAGAAAGAATGCAAGTTTTCTCTTAGGAGTTGGGGTGTATTTGACTATTATAGAAGTCTAGCGTAATTACTATTTAAACTTTATCTTCTTTTTGTTAAGTACAGACCAATTGTACATCCAGTATCCTGATTTTTGTAATATCTGCAAATGTGTGGTGGTAAATAGGAAAATGTCTGAGTGGATTCTGAGATATTTCAGAATTATGCTTTTGTTTTTCTAAAGACTCAAGTAGTAAATTGAATATTGTTGATTTTACACTTTTTTGCATTTCTATAAGCTGTCTTCAAAGAATCAGGTAGGCTTTTTCATTATGTTTAAACGAGGTTGATTTGCTCACTCAATCACACTATTTTGAATTTGCCTTTTTATATCAGGGAGAAAACTTACAGCTAAGATGGAAATCAAAATATTTTTATGTTTTTTATGTTCTGCTGTCTAGAGGACATTAATTATTTGGGATGGGGGTCTAGGATATATCTGCAAAGGACATTGCGTAGGAAGACCTGAAGCTGGAAAGCCTGATTATAGGGCTCAGCAAAATGGAGGACAGGAGGGCAAAACCTTATTGTCCATCCTGGGTGCTGCTGCTTAATTTATTTCCTGGTTAGAGCACTAATATGAGTAACCTGTAGACTTTGGTTCTAGAAATTAGGCTGGAGCTCTCTCTGTAAAATCTGTAGAGAAAGGGAAGTTAAAATAAGCAGCTGGGTGTTTAAGGCTTTTCCGTGAAAGGTGAAGGAGTTTTGGGAGTTAAGGGAATTTGCTGAGGAGATGGGGCTATACTTTAAGAAGGGAAATTTATATTGGATGGGAACTTCAATTTTGTTCTAAGTTTAATTTCTGTTCTTTCATCTTGTTAGGGAGTCTGTAAGGTTAGCTGTTATATTTCTTTGTATCCACTTTTTAATTTGGTCTGTCCACAGACACCAATAAGACAATTGTAAAACATATCAATTTAGATTTTCAATTTAAAGGGTTATCATCTGGCTATTGGCACGCTGGATCTTAATAGTGACCCAAACCAATAATAAGCCTTTTTATGGCTTAACCAAGGATGCAGGAGGCATCTCACAAAAGAGTTCAGCCCTCACAAGATTCAGCAAGTTCATTCTCAAAGATAACCTGAGAAAGCAAAAACCTTAATTGCACAGGGGGTAAGTAAGTATGGTGCAGTGAAAATGGTGTCTCAGGTCTCACAGGGAAACCATGAGATGTGTCCAGTTACAAATCTAATAATCTATGACACCAAGCAGGTGCTAATGGAATGGTATTTTCCAGCACTCACAAAATAACGATAGTTGAGACAACAAAGGCCCCTGATGGACTGTGACCCTTTGCGACAAACTCCCCTGAAATCTGGCACAGCCAGATAAAGAGAGTGCTGCTTCTGACTTTGTGTCTTGGAACTCCAGTCTATTCATTCATCTGGCCACCAGATGCACCCCAGTAAGCTGCACCTCCCAAATGGCAGAGGCCAGAAAATATATTCTCACTGGTCACAAAGCCAAGGTCTCAGAACATAAGGTAAAATAAAAGGAAAAACCTCATCTAGTTTTTACCTAGGAGACCCCCAGCAAAATTTATCTAAACAGATGTGGGTCTGATGAGATCCCTGAACGTACCAGAGGTCGGCTTGAACAGTAGCCTTTTGGGGCCCATGCCAGCGTTCTGCCCTATTTTTTTTCCTCCTTATGATGAACAACACAACAGAGAAAAGGGAAAGCAGCGACCATCTCTAGGGGAAAAAAAGGGATGAATAAGTGTACTCGTTACCAAATTTTCACCAGAGTTGTTAAATCCAAGGAACAAACTCCACAAATACTTTCTGCTAATCTAAATTTAGAAAAAGAAAAGGGTGGGGTGGGAGAAATTGGGAGATTGAGATTGACGCATATACACTATTGATACTGTGTATAAAATAGACAGCGGAGGGGAACATACTGTATAGCACAGGGGACTACTTAATACACTGTGCTGTCTTAAATGGGAGGAAAATCCAAAAGGGAGGGGATCTACATATATATATGTATATATAGCTGATTCATTTTGCTGTGCAGTAGAAGCTAACACAACATTGTAAAGCAACTATACTCCAATAAAGGTTACAATAAATAAATAAATACATTTAGAAAAAGAGAAAAAGGACTCTCACCACTTCTACTTCCACCAGACCTTGCAAACAGAGATTCAGGGGACTCATGCGATGAGAATTCTTACATTCTGTGGCATTTTGTCAGAGTTCCCAGAATCTCTTTATCTGCACCAGTCCTGAAAGAAAGCACTTTCCAGCCAGTGAAGATCCTACCAACTAAACCAATTGTTGGGAAGGAGAAACTTTCCTCTACATTTCTAGGTTCTTCTGGCTTGTCTGATAATTAAGTTGACACGAGGCAGACTAACAGGAGGAAAAGCAAATTTAATTATGTACTTATAGGGGCTCCATAGGAATATGAGGCCCAGAGAAGTGACCAAAGCGGACAGCTTTTATACCTTTTAGACAAAGAAACTACTGACATGACAAAGAAACTTAGATTTGGGTACTAATTAGTGAAGAATCTAAGCAGAGCTTGCTTACACACTGGGCCCTGAATTCCCTATTTCTGGTGATAAAGGTCTCTCTGTACTTCCTGGTGCAGGGAAGCATACCTTTCACATTGGAGATTTATTTCCTGCTTTCAGGGGGACAGATGAGGGTCAGAGTGTCCTTCTTGCACTGGCTTTTTGCTAAGGAACCTTAATTCAAAATAATCAATATGCCACTTTGACATATTTTGCCACGGCCTGCCCTGAGCCCCATCAATATCCATGCCCTACCCCAGAAATCATGATTTAGTAGGTCTGGAATGTGGCTTTGGCTTTGGAATGTGGGATAAATATTAAGAACCACTACTGTTAGCCAGGTTTAATTGGGAAGGCCTGTCAGCTTCATAAATTTCCTGGGGTGGGGGAGATGCTTATTAAATTAAGTTCCCCTTCAATGAGTATTTTCCAGGAATCAAACTGGTGAAATTGGTGTGAGGGTCATAACCTCCTCTATGTGTAGCATCTCCCAAGATTGGCATTGAGAGGAAATTATAATCCAGGTAGAGAGTGCCCACCCACCGCACCACCTAGAGCAGTTTGGTCAGCTCTAACTGTGAGGTGATCTCACTGGCCTTGGGTCTGAACTCCAGCAGCAGTCTGGAGTGTCCCATTCTTACCTAGCTCAATCCCAGCATGCCATGCACTCCATTCTTGACAACTCCTCATGTTTCTTCAGTACCTGCAAATACCAAAGTCCCATGGCCCTCTTATCAATCATGCCTTAGCTCTGCTGATTTGCTATTGCCCTGATTCCGATAACATGAATGTGATCAGTGCTCAGTGCTTCTTACATTCAACACTCAGTGGCTACCTCATTCCTTTGACTTGAGGCGATGGCTCTGCCCCACAGCTGTCCTGCTGCAGATGGGATATGACCTCGCATGCTCTCCTATTTTCACATTTCTGTATTTCTCTCATTTGCTTTCCCATTCCATTACTTTTTCCTAAGTGGAGATAGAGCCACTCATAATGAATTTACAATGAAATTTCTGCAGTTTCTTAATTAGGGGCAACAAGGGATATAAAGTAGATGTGAAATGGTTATTTCCCTCCTGTCAAAATTCAAGATTACATTCTTTGTGGTTCGTCTAATAACAAAGACACATAGTTTCAGGAAGTACCTCTCCAAGTGCTCAATAGCCCCCAGTCAACCATAGTAATAAAATAGCCTTCAGAGTTAGATACTATTGATATAAGTATCCCCAATACCCCAATAAGACAACCACAAGGTAAGTATCAGGCACTCCATGGAGGGTGAGGAAATGAACTTTAAGATATCGTTGTCACTGTAAAACTGACAACATACAATTATAAAGTGGGTGTGTCAAAATTCATTACTTTCACCATGCTGTTTGTTCTGCTCAGAAATCCCTTCTTTCTGTCTCCTGGTCCCATCCTTGCATATTAAAATCTTTTCCTATATTAAGGCTGCTATCCAAAATCTCCTCTGTGAAGACTTCCCCAGTCATTTAAATCAAAAAAGAATTCTCTCCCTATTCAGAATTCCTCTTGATTCATTTTTTCCTGTCTTTTCTGGCTCTTATGACATGTTTTGTTACTCTGAATTGATTTTTGAGTCTGTCCGGATTTGTTCCACACTATTTAACCTGAAATCATTGCTGAACTCTCTTGGCAACCTGAACCGTACTTTGGACCAGGAATGCCCTGTAAACACTTGTTAGAAGGAGCAGCCAACCCCACCTGATCACTCATGGTGGGATTCTGTGCAGTTCTACAAACATTTCCATCCTCCCACTATGGATAAGGGTAGGATTGCACTTCCTGGTGCTCTTATCATCAGGTTGGATCTGACCATTTCTGGCCAAGGCATGTGCATGGAAGAAATACCTGTCATTTCTAGGCTGGAGCATTTAATCCTCAACAAGGGGCCCTTCTGAGCTCTGCTTCACTTCTCGCACAGGAGTGGCGATGTTCCAGACAGGGGTTGGTCCATTGGCCTGCATCTCAGAGTGAGGACAAGGGTGAGATGGGAGCAAAGCCCCCTGCTAACCTGCAGTGTATACATACCCCAAGGGAGAAATAGACCTTTGTTATTTTGTGTTATTGGATTCTGGGGGTTGTTTGTTATAGAAGTGTAACCCACTCTGTCTTGACTAATACATTATTCCTGGTTTATGATCTCAAAGATTAGCATTTCCTTCTCATCAAACTTTTCCTCTTAAAATAGCAAGTGAATAAATAAAACCTCTACAATACAAATAAATATGGTACTATAAAGGATGAAATTCTTAGAACATGCCAGAGTCACACTTGTAAAGGTTTTTTTTTTTTTTTTTTTTTTTGCGGTACACAGGCCTCTCACTGTTGTGGCCTCTCCCGTTGAGGAGCACAGGCTCTGGACGCGCAGGCTCAGCGGCCATGGCTCACGGGCCCAGCCGCTCCACGGCATGTAGGGTCTTCCCAGACCGGGGCACGAACCCGTGTCCCCTGCATCGGCAGGCGGACTCTCAACCCCACCAGGGAAGCCCTCAAGTTTTGTTTTTTTTAAATTTATTCTCCTTTGACAGGTTATTAAAAAAAATTCTCAAATTTAGGTTGACTAATGTCAACTAAAAATGAATTAGTTTACATAAATTATGCAAAAAAGTTGGTGCATCGGAGGCCACTTCAGGCATTCCAGGATGTCTTGCTTTTGCCCCATAAGCCAGTATGATTCAAAATGTGGTCAATTGAGTAGCCTGTAGGGATTTTCATAGTTTTCAAGGGAAAGACAGTGAAACAGTTTTTGTTTAATTCTATACAATTTACAAATGTGAACTATAAAACAAATTGACTTTCACAGAAATCCCATTGAGATCCTAATAGTTGTGTTCTCAGTAGCTGTTCCAGAGGCAATGGGATTTGCCATGTTCTCTGGGCAGGTATTAGGCACTTCACCTTTGCTAGTGTGTTTTCATACTTGTTGCATGGACTTTATTGGTTTGTTAAATTGCATTCTTTAATGTCTAACTCATGATTCAATGAAGCATAATGGCAAGATGAAAGAATAGCAAAACACTAAACATATAATGTCATAAAGCACTGGGAGTCTCTCTGTGAATATAGTGAATCTGTCAATCTGTGAGAATGATCATTTTCTAAGACAGGAATCTCCTCCCTCACCCTTTAAACAAAGGTGTTTAAGAAATAAGAGGACAATATCTGACAATTTGATATTATGTGTCTGGACTCATCAGGTCAATGCGTTGTCCTTTCAGAAAGTTAATCAATTCATCAAAATTTTACCATGATGAGTAAAGCAATCATGATCTATTTTTTTTACAGAACAAATACAAAATAATATTTTTAAGTGTGAAATTAATGAATTGTTGATAAAGAAAATGAATAAGCCACAAATTGTATTTTTGTCATAGAAAGAGACACAAGTCATATTATCACAGAGAGGCCTCTAAGACCAGACTCTACGTTTATTACAGATGTTCTCAGAGAGAAAGCACAACTGTTTTTTTGTTAAAATTCCTTTATTTATTGTTAGATATTGTGTAATACTAATGGCCTACCCTGTAGAAGGACAGTGACCAATGTGTTAGTGTGTTTGCTGATTCTGTTCCATACTTGAGTCAGTTCATAGTGTACTAGTGGGACACATAGGGGTCAACAGAGAATTCACGCTATAAAAGAAGATGTTCTGTTGTTGTCATTTGTTTAATTTGTGATTATTTTGTAGAAGGAAATATGTTCTGCAGAAGGTACACTGTGGTCAGAACTGGTAGGGAAAGGTTTCACCTGAGTGCCAAATCACGCACTGCTTTATTCTCCAAAGCAATTGGTGGTTAATGATTTGCCTCCCATTCCTTATTTATGGTTCAAAGAAGAAGTGAAAATTGGGAATACGATCAAACCACAGCCACCAGCACCTTGGCAGTCTTCTAAGTTTAGAAAAAGTGGAGAGGCCAGGACATATAGCATGTTGCTTTTCAGCACTGAGTATGTTGACAGCTGAAAGAAAAGGCATTTACCAAGTTTTTGACATTAAAGATGAGTTAAACTATTCTCTTTTTGATACTGATAATGTCAGTAGCATGATCAAGTGATATATTTTTGGGACACATTGAGTTCCTTGACAGGCTTGAACTCTTACTTCAGGTCAAGATATTATGATATTTTTACATTAAGGAGAATGTATTATATGTACTTATTTGGCTGAATGTAACAGCAAAATCTCAGATGATAGTTATTGAAACAAAATATATATATTTTTTTCCTTCTCACTGAAAGGAGTCCAATGGCTTCATGAAATCATGAGGGATCTAGATTCATTAGATGATTCAGCTTCCCCTTCTCTGGGATGTGGGACACATACTAATGACCCATTATGGCTCCTGGAGCTCCAGGCATCAAACTCTCTGCAGGCTGACAGTAAGAGGATGGACACAAAGGTAAGTATGCATAATCCACAGCACTTCTGTCCCCTCGCTGAGTAGAACTTATTCATATAACCACTGCTAGTGGCCAGGAACACTCCAGAAAGACTGTCTTTCTATCTGGGAGGCAGTGTGCTTTTCTCGAAGTTGGGGATCTGCTATTAAGAGGGGGGAAACGGGTATTGAGAGGCAACTGGCTATTTTAAAATGTAGGTTTTATTTTTCAGGTATGGTTAGACCAACAGATCAGGAAACAATTGTCATTGAAAAGATAGTTTGTCATACTCATAGATCTTAAGAAGAGGGGCATGACATGCCATGCTGTGGGGTGGGGGAGCATACAGGGAAGTACCAGGAGGCAGAGGGAGAAGGGAAAATGTGGACAAGAGCCTTTATAGTGGTTTCTGTGGGAAGGAATGAGCTGAGCAAGACAGGGTGAACAAATTCAGGACTGGCTAGTTTGAATAATTTCAGCAGACTCTGGGGCAAAAGGGCTGTCTTTGGTTGTCTGTTATCTGGCTTTGGGGTGATTAGGGAAGGGCCTGAGTGTGAAAGCCCCAGAAAGTAGGTGGTTGGGATGTGGGCTCTGCATCAGTTGACTTTCATAAAGAAGGCGTGCTCATAGGTGAGCTGTTTATTGTCTCTGGGAATTGGCTAACCCTGGGAGGGACAGTCCTTCCAGGGTCAATAAAGCCCCAGATGTCAAAGCATCAGAAATACACAAAATACAAGACATGGTAAATACACTGGCAATCTCTGTCATGGATAGGATATCAAGATTTCATGAGATGGCTCAATCATCAACATTTTCCCAATATCTTATGTTTTTCTAATTTTGTTAGAGAAATAAAGCAATGAATATTTTAAAACCATATCCAAATGCTAGAAAACAAACAAACAAACAATGAAGAAGCTCTTTCTAAAGCCAAATGAAATAAGTGACTACATTAAGGATCCATTTGCTATGATCTCTCCATTGAAACTTTTAACTTCTGGCTTTTGAGTGTTACTTGCTCCCTAGCCAAAATTGTCGTTAGGTTGTTAGGTTTTTCTAATTTGGTAGAAATAAGTGAGCAATAAGAGATACTGACTATGGGGACTTCATTAGTGGTCCAGCAGTTAAGACTGCAGGGAGCCTGGGTTCGATCCCTTGTCAGGGAACTAGATTCCACATGCTACAACTAAAGATCCCACACGCAGCAATGAAGATCCCACATGCCACAACTAAGACAGCCAAATAAATAAATAAATGTTTTTAAAAAGAGAGAGAGAGATACTGACTAAGCTATGAAGTCTGATGCATGGTTCAAGGCATCCCTTGTCTGGTCAGATTGAAAAAGACCTCATGAAAAGATTAGGGAACATGATGGTTCCTAGAGGACACCTCTTCTCAAGCATAGGAAATTTCATGTGGGGTTCAGCTGTGCCATGGTCAAGGGATATGAGTTTTTCTTGACCACACAGAGCATCCAGCCCCCAGCTCTCTGTGTAGAGCTCCCTGTAAGTGTCCAGAACTGTTGGATGGCAAGTCTCACAGGGAACAGTGTGGAGGATGTGGTGATACATCCACACCCAAGGATCCTCATCCTTACTACCCCTTCCAATAGCCCCCTTGGTCCCTGTAGTCAGTGGTGTGCTGGTGCCAGCTCCTACTGCATCACAACAGTCAACTGGGCCCATTTTTTCCTAACTCTGAGTTAAGTGAGTTGAGATCAGCCACAACAGAAACATGTACATCCTAACAATCTCTGCAGATTAGGGCTTTCCTTTCCTTCCCTCCCCTCCTTTCTCCTTCCCTCCCCTTCCTCTCCTGAAGAGCTAGTTGTTAAACATTTATCAGGACACTGTTGCTTCCAATGTATGAAAGTGCTTTACTTCTTTTCGCCTCTGAGACTTTGTTCTCTGAGTGTTTTCTTTCCCTCCTGCTTGCTACCCATCTTCATCCTACTTTGACTAGAGTCTTCTTCACTGGGGTCCCAGCTCGTCAGTTACCAGTTTATTGTTATATTTATCACAAACAACTACATTCTAAGATTTTTTTAAGATTATAATACTGAGGGCTGGCAACACTGTGGTGAAAACTGGTTCAGCATTTTGGAAACATTTTTGGAAGCATTAAAAAAAACTCTGAAATATGTTATAACCCAGTGACCTAACATTTCACTTTAGGCACATCTGAAACTAATTTGAAATATAGAAGAAATAATCTTCTGCTCAGAGATGTCCTTTTCAGCCTTAATTAGTAGAAGATTGGAGAAAAACCTAAAAATGTCTACACAACACCAAGCTGTCTGTGTGCTATTGGATGGTAAGAACAGTCAGCCTGAGGCACTGTCAGTGACTTAATTATAGAAGAAAATTTAAATCAGGTTTACTAAGTCAGGAAAGTGTGTCTTGTATACTTTGGAAAAACATTTGGAAAAGTTTTTCTGGTTAGTGCTCAATTAAGCCAGGAAATTAAATTTCCCGGAACACTTGATTAATTGAAGACTCTCTTAACTGAGACTTTTGCAATCACATTTAAAACAAGAAGCTTTGCAGAGTCTTTAGAGTTGGGCTGTTTCTGCTGTAGTTAGTGTAGATAGAAAAGTTAGTGTAGATAGAAAAGTTAGTGTAGATAGAAAATAACAATGTAGCTTAATATCAAAGAACAAGCAACCCAATCAAAAAATGGGCAGAAGATCTAAATAGACATTTCTCCAAGAAGAAATCTGTATAGATGGCCAAGAAGCACATGAAAAGGAGCTCAACATCACTAATTATCAGAGAAACGCAAATCAAAACTACAATGAGGGGCTTCCCTGGTGGCGCAGTGGTTGAGAGTCCGCCTGCCAATGCAGGGGACAGGGGTTCGTTTCCTGGTCCGGGAAGATCCCACATGCCGCGGAGCGGCTAGGCCCGTGAGCCATGGCCGCTGAGTCTGCGTGTCCAGAGCCTGTGCTCTGCAACGGGAGAGGCCACAACAGTGAGAGGCCCGCGTACTGCAAAAAAAAAACCTGCAATGAGGCATCGCCCACACCGGTCAAAATGGGCATCATCAAAAAATCTACAAACAATAAATGCTAGAAAGGGTGTGGAGAAAAGGGAACACTCCTACACTGTTGGTGGGAATGTAATTTGGTACAACCACTATGGAGAACAGTATGGAGGTTCCTTACAAACCTAAAAATAGAGCTACCATATGATCCAGCAATCCCACTCTTGGGCATATATCCAGAAAAAAACATAATTTGAAAATACACCTGCACCCCAATATTCATTGCAGCACTATTTACAATAGCCAGGACATGGAAGCAACCTAAATGTCCATCAACAGAGGAATGGATAAAGAAGGTGTGGTACATATATACAATGGAATATTACTCAGCCATAAATAATGCCATTTGCAGCAGCATGGATGGACCTAGAGATTGTCATACTGAATGAAGTAAGTCACATAAAGACAAATATCACATAATATTGCTTGTATGTGGAATCTAAAAAAAAAGGTACAAATGAACTTAGTTACAAAACAGAAGTAGAGTCACAGATGTAGAAAATAAACTTATGGTTACCAGGGGATGGGGGGAATAAATTGGGAGATTGGGATTGACACATACACACTACTATATATAAAATAGATAACTAATAAGGACCTACTGTATAGCACAGGGAGCTCTACTCAGTACTCTATAATGGCCTATATGGGAAAAGAAATTAAAAAAGAGTGGATATATGTAAGTGGATATATGTATATGTATAACAGATTCACTTTGCTGTACACCTGAAACTAACACAACATTGTAAATCAACTATACTCCAATAAAATTTTTTTTTTAAAAAAGAAAGAAAATGATAGGGTTAAGGTTTGTACATTTAATTTTGTTTTATGAGACTTGGCAGTTTACGACCTCCAAAAATATGTATATTCATACTCTAACATCAAGGTATAAATGCATTTTACCAGCAGTTTCACCAATCCTATGTATTATAATAATAATAAAAATAGTCAATTTGATATGCAAAAATTAGGTCTGACTTTAATTTGCAAGAAATGCTGATACATTTTCAAAACTTTTTGACCATTCATATTACTTTGGAGAACTGCCTGATACCACTCTCTAACCATTTTTTCTCTGTGTGGTCATCTGTTATCCTAATGATTATAAGAACCCTAATAATATTTTAAAAATCAACCTTTCTTAAATAATTGACAGAAACTCTTTCTACTTTTTGAATTTCAGGGGTTGGGGAGAGAAGACGAGAGAGGAAATATGGTTTGGGGTAAGACTCTTTCTCCAATTCAGAAATTAAACAGTTTTTTGCTGCTAATTATTGAATAATTCACATTTTAATAATGTTCCTAATATCTAAACATACATACATTAGCATGTGTCCCTGTTTTGTTTAGCTCATTCCGTAGTATGAAGTCTACTAGACTTATCACAATACACACTCATTATACTTATTTTTTAATCTTTCATTGACATGTTGTACTTGTTTTTTCACCTGAGTTAGCTTTACAACAGTTTTTGAAATTTTTAAAATAAAACTTGATAAAAAGAAAATAACAATGCCAAAGCCTAGCTTTGGAGGGCTGGGTAAGCTCTGCTCTGTCTTGTGATTGGGGGCAAAAGGATACCCTCATTTCCTCAGCTGTAACTGGGAGCAATATCTTTTAGGATTGAATAAAACCCCAGAGGCAAAAGATTTGGCACAATGTCATCACATAGTAAACACTCAAAATGTCACAGCAATGATTGCCTCAATCAGGGAGAGCTGTTCCCAGGCAGGGTACATGAGATACTATCTCACTCCTTATCTTGAATCCTACATTCAATCTTGAATACTACTTTCCTTTGTCTTCCTCTTTCTTTTTATAATTGTAAGACCATGTTTTCCATAAATCAACTAGAATCGAAACAAAATATGTGGCGCCCTGAATTACTTTTCTTCTGGGTTAAATTTACACTGCTTCCTTCCACACTATCTCTCTCTCCTCTTTTAAAATCCTCTGTTGCTTTCATTCATACACAACTCAGAATAGCTGCTTTCAGGAAGTGCTAAATATAGGTAATCTGAAAGAGCCAGTTTTATCCTTCCCTTCAAGATCCTGTTCCCTTTGAGTTCTTTGAGAAGAAGTTTTGCTCGGGGGAGTGTTTCACTTCCTTTTCCTGATGTAAACTCCAGTGGCCCCTCATGTTGTCTTGGGACCTCCTCCTCCAGCTGCCAGGCCAACTGACGCCAGTGGCCACCTTACTGAAGGTCAGCGTCTCTGTGATATGTTGCTACCCTCCCCACACCGTATCAGCAGAGGGCTGTGATGGGCTGGAGTGTCCTTCTTCTGAAGGCCTGTGCTCAGTTGTATATACAGAAAACTCCAGTGACAATGGCTTGAACAAGATCTTCCTCTTGGTAATCAGCAAGCTTGAAGGGATGCATTGCAGGGGTCCTCCGATTTCTCCAGGCACCTCCATCTTGGTTACTTGAAAGATAGCTGCTTCAGCACCAGTAACTGTGCAACATTTCATGCAGCAAGCAAGAGGAAAGGCAAAGGGGAAGCAAGCATGCAGAGGCAGGCCCCATTTAAAGGAGCTTTCTGGAATCCCTACCTCACAACCTGAGCTTGTATTTCATTGCCAGCATTATCTTCCATGGCCACCCCTCCACAAAGGACGTGAGAGTGTTACTGGTAGACCAGTCTACCTACAGTGAAGTTGGTATTTTGGTAGAAAAGGAGAGAGGGCATACCTGCCTGGTCCCTTTGTTATTTACACTGTCACCCTGCACAACTGTATTTGTCTGTCAGAAACCTTGAACAGTTGGGGTAACTAAAGGCGACTGAATCATAAAAAACCTAGCTTGACTTTGTTGCTGTCCTTGTCAAAATGTCTTTTCCCAAAAATTCAGGACACACCCCCCAACTCCCACCCAACACACACACACACAAACACACACACACACACACACACACACACACACACACACAAATACATACAAAAGGGCCTCTGAACTTCACCACATTATGCTCTTATCCTCAGCAGTTACCCAGTCTCAATTATTCACTGCAAAACAGCGCTCCTCTAACTTGAATAATGAATGGATAACTTTGAAAAGAAAGAGGTTGGTGAACCTCTGGGTAGTGATCTACACTATTTGTATTTTAATTGTTACTTAATATGTAAAATACAGAACTTGGTTGAACTTCTTAAGCTTTTGGCTTTTATGCATCTTTAAACAAAAACAAAATTTCCGAGCAATTTCAAACAAAACTATCAATTTTTGCAATCACTTAAAATCAAATTAGCATAATTGGTTTAATGGGGAACAGGTTTTATCCTCAGTGGCTGCTCTCAGATGCGTGAGGCACCCATGGCTCTGATTCTGCCGTGGGGATGCCTGCGGCAGAGTGTGCTAAGTGCTGGCTCAGGTCTCATCATGTTTCTCAAGTCATTGCAGAAATGATTATTTCATAGTGCCCCAGATGCCATTTGGCCTCCATTTCTTTCCCACCAATGATAAATAAAGTTAATTTCCCTTGGTATTGAGGGTATCATAGATAAAAGTGGGGTTTCAAGGCAGGATGTCATCTCAGGTGATCCTCCTATTGTTGCCTGCGGTGGCAACAATTAACTCCTTCTATTTCCCTCTCTGCAGTTCCCATCAAATTTTGCCTCTAGGTAATTCCTGAAATAAGAAACTTCCTAAGAATATGAAAACCAGAAAAAGCAAAACTTCTGCTTATAAAGGTTTGATTAGAATCTCAAGGAAGTCCTATTATCTACTAAGAATGGGGGTGAAGTGGGTGAAGGGGAAAATTGGGTTCTTTCAGCATATAAATGTCTCATATTTTTAAGAGAATAAAACAGCTTAATTAGGTGTCTCCATGCTTTTGGCCTTGTATGAAATCTGTTCAGAGCCTTGCAGTAAGTGGGTTGGGGAAAGGAAGTCAGTTCTCTCATCAACAGCAAGGACTAGCGAGAGTTTGGCACACTGGAAAACCTGGAGCTAAGTGAGGCAGAGATGAGTTTACCAGTCTCTTGATAGAAGAACATTTTTATGATTTTGCTATATATATAATTTAACATCAGAATTTTTTGATGCAGTTTCTTAAGAAATTAATGACCACACACTATCCCAGCATTCTATCTTGGTTGGGAGTGTCCACTAAAAACAGTGGAAGAAGGCAGGGGAAATGCAGTGGGTGGTATTTCAGAATGACTTGCATTTTCTTTTTCTTTCTTTCTTTCCTTTTTTTTTTTTTTCTGTCAAATTGCATCCTTCCCTCTCTGATCCTGATAGGACATTCCCCCTTATCCCCCAGGAAGTGCTTCTAACAGAGGGTTACCAGATCCATGAGTGCCCCTAGGCCCTAAGACATTGTTGTTCTAGGCCCTGACTAGTCCACCTCCTTTACTTACAATTTAGAATTGCTCTCACTGTTGAATGTGACTTGGATGAATTTCCTCTTCTAGTCCCTCCTCTGCTTGTTTAACTAAATCATCTCATTGCCTAGTATCCACAAATAACTCTGGAAATAAGTTTGAAATTAGTTGTGAAAAACTGAACTTCCCAACTGTATTAGTTAGGATAGGCTCTGTTGCATGGTGATAACAAATAGTCCCAGAATCTCAGTGCCTTAAAGCAACAAAGGTTTATTTCTTTTTTTTTCCCCATTCTTTTTTTTTTTTTTTAATTTTAATAAAGGTTTATTTCTTATCCTGCTATATGTCTTCTTTTCCTTAGCTTGGACGTTTCTTCTGACAGGATCTAGGATGTTAATGCAGCATAAGTTAAATGCTGTGAATTCTGTGACACAAGGAAAGAGAGCTCTGGAGGGTTTGAGACAGGCAATCAGGAGCTCTGGAATAAAAGTGACACACATTATTTCTGCTCACAATTTATTGACCAGAGTTAGTCATCTGTTTCGACTCAACCTTAAGGGAACTAAGAAATATGGCTTTTTCATATTCTGAAAGGGAAGAAGCCAATGAGGAAGGAAATGGCTGGCAAATAGCACTAATGGTTGCCCCCTAATCCAGCATTCTGGCTGGGTTGAGGGTTTCCTCTAAAAAGCAGTGAAACTACATTGAGTGACTAGCATTGCTCCTTCTGTTGGTAGATTTACAGCTTTTATTGAGAGTATGCACTTATGAAGGAGGATACAACCATCTATACTGATGGTTGGAAATGAGATCATGTGCCATGTGAGAAGGATAGTGTCTGCCTAGCCAATCTCAGCTACCATTTTGGTCTATACTGACTAGTTATTTTGTTCAATTTCGTGCATTTAGACAAAGGTCACAGTCTCATCAGAGAAGCTTGCTGAAGGCTGTCCTGCTGAGCAAGATTTTGGAGACAGGAATACCCCTATGAGGATTGAGGAAAGGTACTTTAATTCCCTGTAAATAAAAGTACCAGCTAAGGTGGGAAAGGTGAGGTAGGTGGTTTTAATGAGGCTCTAGGGAGCAGCCAATGCTGGAGTAGCATCCAAGGACTCTTACTACCAGTTGAGAGTGAATTCTAGATATTGGAAGTTGTTTCCATGACAATTAGTTGGAGGAAGGTGGGATCATTTTTCAAAAGAGGGATTCTAGAGCATTTGAAGGAAAAGAGACATACTTAGCCTCCAAGTTGTCTAATTCTGCACAGAAACATAATTTTAGATGGCATTTGAAATTATTTACATAATACATACTTTATTATGCACTATCAAGAGAAAAACATGAATGTCATTGGCAGCCATGGAAACCTTGGCAAAATCTGACAATACTTGTATTTCTGCCTCTTCTTCTCCCCACAACAAAAAGAAGCAAAAAATGGAAACTGATCAGTTATAAACTACAGGGAAATGGAAATTTTTATTTAAAAGAGAGAATTGTACTGTTGACACATAACATTTGTATATAGTGTTTTTCTTTATAAGCCCCCAAGGCACATTGAACCATGGTAATCATGCTCACATGCTTCATATACTTAAGTTCTACCTACACTGAAAGGACAAATAAATAGATGCACCAAAGTACCAAAATAATCCGCCCACCTTAGAAAACAACAGGATGAACTGATATCATCATCAGCTGCTGATAAAAATTCTATATTCATTATATTGGGTTGGCCAAAAAGTTCGTTCGGGTTTTTCATAAAATGTCACAGAAAAACCTGAACGAAATTTTTGGCCAACCCAATAGCTCCTGTGGAATGTCGTTGACATTGTCTGCGATAGAAATTGATTAGTTCCTTGAGAAATGATGAAACCATGGGTAATTAGTCAAATCCAATTCACCTTTCTTCAAGGTCATTTTAAGACTTGCATGTCCTCTGAGCTGCATGTAATCTAAACGATATGATGTTTGCTTGAGCTGTTTCCAGCTGTGTCTAGTTTGAGCTGAGCTGGTTGAGGCTGGTAGGAACACTAACCCTTCAACTGGGCATGCGCGACTGTCTGCTAGCTCAGTGACCCTTTTGAATATGCAGAGGCCTGTAGCTTAGTTACGCCTGTGCAGAACGATAGTTATTTGCACCTTTTTCCAATAACCATTCCCCATGCTCTCCATGCCTCAGACCACCTTGCTTTTTTATTCATTATCCCATAAATACCCTGAGCCCCTTGTGTCAGGGGAGGCAGTTTTGAGACTTGTTCTCCTGTCTCCTCGCTTGGATGCCTTGCAAGTAAACCTTCCCTTTGCGGCAAACCTAGGCATCTCAGCGTTTTGGCTTGCTTCCCATCAGGCAAAGTGAACTTGGTTTGGTAATGATGTGATACATGCAATAAAAACAAATGGTCATAAATTTGGACTGTAATCTGTAGTGCATGGCTGCAAAGCTGAAAATAAAACTCAAGCTTTAGTAGTTAGGAAGTTTCAATGGCAAGTGAAAATCACCTTTTGGCTTTACAGCAAGTAGACTTTTCCTTTACATCACTCAGCATGAACGTCTATGTCTGAAAAGTTCGCAGTAAATTAAAAAAAGAGGAACAGCAACATGCTGGAAAAATAGGAACCTCAAGAAAATGAAGAGGGGTTGTTTGTGAGCCTTGAATCTTCACCAAATTCTATGGATCTATCTAAGGAACAGACAGCCAATGACTTCTGTCCCATTCTATACCCGGTTTGGGTGGAGAAACCCAAGGCTTAGTGCAGGTGATGTAAGCATTACAAAGGGAAAAAACAGGTGTGGGTCTGGGCTCCTGTGATTGGAGAGGACAGTTGGAGGTTGTGTGGGGAAGGTGACTGTGGCCCTGAGGCCTACACAGGGACAGGAGACTGAAAAGAGCCCTGCAGGTCTGGACAACATCACTTGCAAACACAATTCCCTCATGAGCCCTGATGAGGACCAGCTTAAAAAGGTGGATACCATATAAGATTTTTAAAAATTTAGTTTTGTTCTTTTATATGTTAAATCCTTGTTGTTTATTTCATATATAGCAGTGTGTATCTGTTAATCCCATACTCCTAATTTATGCACCCCCCACTTTCCCCTTTGGTAACCATAAGTGTGTTTTCTATGTCTGTGAGTCTGTTTCTGTTTTGTAAATAAATTCATTTGTATTATATTTTTAGATTCCACATATAAATGATAGCATATATTTGTCTATCTCTGACTTACTTAGTATGATAATCTCTAGGTCCATCCATGCTGCTGCAAATGACATTATTCCATTCTTTTTTATGGCTGAGTAGTATTCCATTGTATGTATATATATATATATATATATATATATATATATATACCACGTCTTCTTTTTTTTTAGATTCTACAATTTACATTTTTTTGAACTTGCTTTATAACATACTTTCCCATCTAACCACCCTATTTATACATTCATCATCTGTTGTATTTATTGTTTTGAGACCAAAGTAAGCTGAAGACTTTGTTACACTTCTCCCTAAACATTTCAGTATGCATGTCATTAGCTAGAGTTCAGTAATTTTCTAAAGTTCTTTTTTCCTTTTAATGTAAAATTTACAGATAACAAGAAGTATGAATCTTAAGTGATATATTGGCTGAGTTTTGACATATACATACAAGTGTGTAATCCAAACTTCTATCCAGATACAGAACAGGCTCACCAGAAATCTCCCTCATGCCCCTTCCCAGTCATTCCCTGCCCTCAACGCCCGTCAGAGGTAACCAGTGTTATATTTTTATGCTGTCACTTAGGTCTGCCTCTCCTAGAATTTCATATAATGGAATCACAAAGTATGTACTCTTTATAGAAGGCTTCTTTCACTCTGCATGTACCATGTCTTCTTTATCCATTCATCTGTGATGGACAGTTAGGTTGTTTCCATGTGTTAACAATTATAAGTAGTGCTTCTATGAACACTGAGGTGCATGTATCTTTTCATATTAGAGTTTTCTCTGGATATATGCCCTGGAGTGGGATTGCAGGATCATATGGTAACTCTATTTTTAGTTTTTTAAGGAATCTCCATACTGTTTTCTATAGTGACTGTACCAGTTTACATTCCCACTAACAGTGTAGGAGGGTTCCTTTTTCTCCACACCCTCTCCAGCATTTATTATTTGTAGAATTTTTGATGATAGCCATTCTGACCAGTGTGAGGTGATACCTCATTACAGCTTTGATTTGCATTTCTCTAATAATTAGCAATGTGGAGCAGCTTTTCATGTGCCTGTTGGCCATCTGTGTGTCTTCTTTGGAGAAATGTCTATTTAGGTCTTTTGCCAATTTGGGTTGTAAGCATTTTTAATAGGAAAAGAAGTTCATTATTTTTCATTTTCCAAGAGCAGGCCCTCTCCCCACCTCCTCATTCCCCACCCCCAGATTGGTCCTGTTCTTGGAGCCAGGATCCACTTGAGTAGCAGGGCCTCTGCAGGCATATGGTCACCTGCAGGAGAAAAGGCTAGCCAGGCACACAAAATCCAAGGAGATTTTATTCATGCCAAGCTGCACAGGTCCAATGGGCTCTTAAGCCTTGTTTCTGAAAGGGCATTCACAATACTCCTTATTTCAGAAGGAGGAAAGTCTTTTCTCTCTTTGCATTCTTTCCAATCTCCCCTTCAATAAGAGATCTTGTTAGAAGTGAGGCAAGAGCCCTCTCAGGAGAGACTGTGGGCACAGGTGATAACCCCTGTTCTTCAAGCACAGGTGCCAACTTGCATGCTAAACCAAAACATCTTTGTTCACATCTCTTTGGGTTTATATGACTATACAGAGGTTAATTTGTGAAGAGTTGGTTCCAGCACTTTATAAAGTGCATATTTTTTAACATAGAAAAGAATATGAAATGAATTTGCCCGGTGAACCAGCAATTGCACTCGGGCATTTCTCCCAGAGAGAAGAAAATTTATTTTTATGCAGAAATTTGTACAGGAAGGTTCGTAGCAGCTTTATTTGTAATAGCTCAAAACAGGAATTTACCCAAATGTCCTTCAATGGGTGAGTGGCTTAACAAACTCTGGTCCATCTATGCTAGGGCATACTCCTCATCAATCAAATTAGACGATTATTGATGTACTGAACAGCTTGGGTAGGTCTCAAGGAAATTATACTGAGTGAAGAAAGCCAAGGGAGCCAAGCTCAAAAGATACATACCGGGTAACTCCTTTTTTATAGCATTCATGAAATAATCTAATAGAGATGGAGAACAGATTGGTGTTTGTCAGATGTTAGAAATAGGGGAGAGCTGGGGTGGCTACAAAGGGGTAGCATAAGGGAGTCTTGTGCTGATGGTTCAGTTGAGTATCTTGATTGTGGTGGTGGCCACATGAATCTACACATGTGATAACACTGCATAGAGCTACACACACGAGTGCATGCGTAACTCATGAAATATGAGTAAGTTCTATGGATGGTACCAATGTCAATATCCTGGTTTTGATATGTACTATAGCTGTGAGATACGGGGAAGGCTTATGAAAGGTGTGCAGGGCATCCCAAACATTGTTTTTTCAACTTCCTACAAATTTATAATGATTTAAAAATAAGTTAAAGCAAAAGAAATGTGTAACTAAATAACTCAATTACTGCCACTAATTTGGTGTTGTATTCAACAGCCTTTTAAACTGTAAAAAGGCTAATTTTTAGAACGCACACATCATCTGTATACAACATTACAAACTTAAGATAGAAAATTTAGTAGGTATCTAATGCCAACCAATCACTGTTCATGGATCTCTTGGGGTTCCACTAACTCCAATAGACTCAGGTTCAATACAGAGTGAAAACAGCTCCTGCCAGTGCTAAGTGTACTTTAAAATAAGTACACCTATGATTCAAATAATTATGAAAGTTCAAGAGGTTAAGTGATCTGTTGTTGATCTGTTTCTTTTCTAATGTAAGTATTTAATGATATAAATTTTCTTCTAAGCACTGCTCTTGCTGTATCCCACACATTTTGATAAGTTGTACTGTGATTTTTATTCTGTTCAAAATATTTTCTTTAAAAAAATTTTCACAAGGGTTGGAAAATTCACTTTCCAACTATGGTGGGCTGAATAATGTTCCCCTCAATGTCCACATCCTAATCCCCAGAACCTGTGACTATGATACTTAACACTGTAAAAGGGAATTTGCCGATGTGATAGTTAAGGATCTTGAGCTAGGAGATGATCCTGGATTATTCAGTTGAGCCCAGTGAAATCACAAGGTCCTTATAAGAGAGTGACAGGAGGGCCACAAGCAGAATGGAGATGTGGTGATGTTAGCAGAGGCTGCAGTAACGCACTTTGAAGATGGAGGAAAGAGCCAAGAGTGAAGAAATGCAGGAGGTTATGGAAGGCATGGACCAGATTCTCCTCTGAAGCCTCCAGAAGGAACCAGACTTGCCAATGCCTTGATTTTAGCCCATAATACCCATCTCAAACTTCTGACCTCTAGATAATAAATGTGTGCTGCCTTAAACCACTAAGTTTGTGGTAATTTCTTATAGCACTCATAGGAAATTAATACACCAATATTTATTTTGAAAATTTTAAACTTCTGATTAGTTGCAAGAATAGTATGAGGCACAACCATATGTCCTTCACCTGGATTAACATCTGTCATGTTTAATTTCCTTCTATATGTGCATGTGTTTGGCTGACTCATTTGAACATGAGTTGTAGACATCATGTCACATTTCCCCAGAACATTTCAGCATGAAGTGAAGAACAAGGACATTCTTTTATGTAAACAGCAGAATTGTCACAGTCAGCTTCTTTAATATTGATGTAATACTTTTATCTAAAAGAGTTCATACTTGAATTTCTCCAGTTATACCAATAATATCACTTATTATTGTGATTTTTTTTCTCCTAATGCAAGACCCAATCAAGGGTTCTACATCACATCTAGTTGTCATCTCTCTGTATTTACTCTTTTAAATCTGACAGGTTTCCAGGCTTTTTGTTTTTCCCTCTCATGATATTGATAATCTTGCAGAATCTGGGCCAATTGTTTGTAGAATGTCTCTCAATTTGGAACAATGGATTGTTTTCTCATGGCCATATTGAGGATAAACATTTCAGAAGGAGTTCTACATAGTGATGTTATGAATTTCTCAGGGTCTCACATTAGTAGGCATATATACATATATGACTTTAAATTTTATTTTTTAAAGTATCATACAGTAAAAGAGACTCACTTTTTGATATACAGTTCTATGAATTTGAAGACATGCATAGATTCATGTAATTCCTGTAAGAATTAAGACGCATGAAATAGGTCCATTCCCACAAAAAAACTCCTGGAACTTACCCCAGTCCTACTGAATCAGAATCAGCATTTTAACAAGACCTTCAGGAACATTAAAATTTGAGAAACACTGGTTTAGAGAACTTAAATAATATTTGAAAGTTTCTTGGCCTGTAGAAGACCATCAATAAATGATGTCATCTTAAATCTGTCTCTCCTTCATTATTAGAAGGTTTTCCAAGTGCATATATTTCTGTTGAATTATGTGAGAAAGAGCCACTGACTTATAGTTTCAATAAAGCAAATTACACACTGGTCCAAGAAAGACATGTTCTTGCTGTAATCACCATTACTGTATCATTTCAGTGATTATTAAACCATCATTTCTCTAATTTGGTAACTTCAGGAAACTTTCATGAGCTGAGATTATTGACACCTGCCCCCTGTGTGTGTAGTTTCACAGAAACCCATGCACACTTGCAAACACTCATACTTTAATTGACTACTAGAACTAATTCCCTGATTGAGCCTTCTACTAAGGAGAGCATTCTGCTAATACTGAGGAAGCTGAGTGCTTTTCTGGGTTTCCTGCACATCGTCACTTATCCTGTAGCTGATATGAGGAAGACAGTGCAAAGGACCTTCAAAGGGGAAGTTGGGCTGGGGTAGGCAGTTCATGGTCAGTCTTTAAGTGTTCATCTAGAGCCCAGTGTACTAGAAAGGCTCAACCCTTTCTAAATATTGATCAGTTGGAGGCTAACACCTCCGTGTCTTGGGAGGACCTTGACAAACCTAGGGAATATAGGACATGAAGCCTTTCTTATATCATGTTAATGGCCAATTTCAAGACCATTTTAATACATCAACCCATTAAATCAAAGCGAGTACTCACATATTTGTGTGATGTTGCATTAAGGGTAGGGATCTCTTAGAGGTTCATGGTCCTTAAATGTTAGCTGTCACTTACCCAGAAAAGATTACTCCCCAAATTCGTGTTGATCAAGTAAAGCTGATTTTTTCTAGATTTACTGAGTATGGGAGAACACCACCTTGGTAGTCATAGTGTCTCAGAGTGGAAAGTCAGGGGAAGAGGTTCACAGGGTTTTAAGGATACAGATGGCTGATTTTGCAGCAGTCTTTCCATGAGGGAACTGGTTGGGTTGGGCAGAATTTATGCCTGGGGTTGGTGGGCATAGAGAGGGAAGGTTGAGAAGAAAGTATTGGTTATATGTCAGTTTTGATAATAAGCTATTTTAATAGTTGGTTCACAGTCTTATCTTTCAAGCAAGTATTTCCTGGAACAAGTAGCTATGTTATCTTTCTCTGGTCCCACTATTATTTAGCACAATAATGGGAAAGTGTCTTTGTCTGAAAAGTATTTAGCACAAGAACAAGAAATTTGTTGGTTTCAGTATTAGCAAGTAACTCCTTAGATCATGGATCAGTGTAGAGCAGTCCTGGGCCTTTGTAGACATTTAAGGTCTGAGAGTGATGGGGCACTACTGATGTTCTGCCTTCCTTCTGAAATGTACACATATGCATCTGTCAGGAATATGTGGGTGCTGGACCAAGCAGGGGCATCAATCTCAAGGGCTTCGTCTATCCTTTCCCATCTGTGCTTTGGCTTTGTTCTTTCATGGGGCTGTTTCCATGCCTTTACAAAACCCTGAAGAGAGCAGCACGTCACAGGAGATAGTTACCACTTAGACTAGGAAAACAAAAAAGCATTCTATGAATATGAAAAATATATATTGAGGCAATCTTTTGCATATATCACTGTGTTGACTACAGTTGCATTTCCCCTTTTTAGTTCCATGGAGCATTAGATCAATTCTCTAAGAGAAAGGGCTTCTGTAGATGAGAAGTCTGAAGATATGGTATGCATGTTCCTGCTTCTCAGCACCCTGTTCATAGAGGCCCTCTTGTAGAGCCACTGGTGAATTTCACTTAAGTGATACTCAGATGCATTTGACCATTGAACATCTTTTATATTTAACAACTTCTATCATCCTGTAGGAACTCACTTTAGTTATATGCTTGAACCATACTGATTTTGGAAAGTGCAGAAAACCATCTTGACTGTCAACCAGAAAGACAGTGAAATGAAAAAGGGTGGATGTATTGCTGAGAAAATATTTCCATGATAACAAATGAAAACTTGTGAATAGTTTTGACATTCTGGAATCAAGTATCCAGCACCCAGAGCCATTTCACTTTATTGGTGTCTATGAGGTAAAACCTTTGGAAATACAACCTATTCAAACCAAAGGCAATTACATAATATAGACTAGAATAATATGTATGGATGGCACCTGGATGCAGAAGGCCTGTCTCCCTTTAGTATGTAACTTAACATTGAACCTGGTACCATGACACCAAATGTGTACCCGATAGGGCTTGTTAAACTCATCGTTAAACAACTACACATGAATAAATGAGCATATAGGTTACATTTGCAGAATTTACTCTTATTGATTCCCTGTTTATTAAAAATGTAGTAAGTTTATAAAAGTAGTACATGCTCATCATTACAAATTAAAACTCTGCAGATTCCACTCAGAGTCACTTCAACTCTTCTTTAACTGCACACTTCAGTTCACTATAGTTTCGTGTAAATTTTTTTTAATTAAAAATCTATGCATATATACCCTCAATCATAAATTTTTCCAATGTGATAAGAGAAAAACAGTAGCCCATTAATATCTTAATTTACCTTTTAGTACAGATTTTTAAAATATTTCATTTTATGATATAATTGTATATGATATATATATATAATATATTTTATATTATAGAAAAATAGTCAATCATTTAATTACATTATGTCATAATATGGAGACAGTTTATGTGTTTTTGTGATTGCTCTTTGTCATTGAGTGACTTCTTTTGAATAGTACTTTAATTTTATCACCAATTAGGAATAGAAAAAGAAAAAAGAAAAATTAATTTTTCTGTGTCTGTTTGATTGAATCTGAGGGTAATGATGGTCTGTAAGGAGAATGTTGATGTAAGGAACCTCCAAGAAGTATTTATTCAGTTTGGGAATTCTATTTATTCAAAATATGTCAGTTTTCTTATATGCTAAGCTATAGTTGACAGCTTCTAGAATGGCTCCCAAGACCCATCTCCTCATGTTCACCCCTCTGTGTAATCCCTCTCTGTCTAGGGTCTGGACAAAGTGACTTGCTTTTAACCAATAAGGCAAAAGTGATGGGATGTCACTTCTGAGGGTAAGTTATAGAAAACTGTAACCTCCATCTTGCTCAGTGTCTGTGTGGCTTTTTCACTTTCTAACACTGATGAACTCAGGCTTACTGTCCTAAGGAGAGACACACATGACAAGTAACTGAGAGATGCTTCTAGCCAACCAGTTGCCTGTGAGAAACTGAATCCTGCCAACAACCACACAAGTCAGTTCAAGAGCAGAACTTACCCAGTTGAGCCTTAAGATGATGGTAGCCCCAACAAACATCTTGATTACAGCTTTATGAGGAACCCTGAGCCAGAGCTGGACCATGGTTGGGTTTCTGACCCACAAAGGTGGAGAAATAATAAATGTCGTAGTTTCTCTCCATTAAGTTTTGGAGTAATTTTTTATGCAGCTACAGATAGCTAATACTAGCTAATTGTTAACTGATCACATATTCTACAGCACATAGATATATCTTAAGTTCATGTGTGTTTTCTCCAAATAATAGACTTTTTTTAATTTAAAAAGGAAAATATTATTTAGGAATGACAATATTTTTTAAAGAAGAATATATTGTAAATCCAAAAATATGTTTGTGCTTCACTGTCATAGTTGTGGAGTATACAGTTAGCCTTGAAAAGATGGGTCTGTAATTTACTTCTATAATTCTAAGAAGTTTTAGTCTTGGTTGCCCCAGTCCAGGCTGTCAAAGTTAGATTCTATGATATACTTACAAGGGTGGCTGAAAAGGCCCTGTGCCCACTGGATTTAAAAATGGGGTGACTTTTTATTTTGTCCTGGGATCTTGAACCTAAGCATCTATGATTAACTTCTATAATAATGTTAGAACTGCCAGATGAGCCTTTCCCTTGGAAACCTCTAATTGCTACCTTCAACAAAAATCCAATTAAAAACAAAAGGCTGCATAATTTGAGAATGTTCTAAAAAGCTTAAATGAGTTGCTCTTTATGATAATATCTGCTCTGTATACTGAATAATATTATCTGGACCTCATGAGGGCTATAGAGCAAATATTGTAAGAAACCTAAGCATTGCGTCCAATGCTCACAGTGGGAAAATACCAACTATCAATTTGTTTACAACTTTATTACTTACCAATCAATTTAGTTCCTGCAGAATGTTCCTTCAGGGAATACAAAAAGTTATGTTCTAATTAAAGTATAATTATATATCAAGGACAGAAGGGCAGGAATCATTTTACTTCTGCACTTCTTCACATCAGAATGGACGTGAAGATGCTCCACTCTGAAAATCTGATACACACTTGATAATCTTACAGTACATGTAGTACTTCTATTGAAATATAGGCTTTTACGAAATGCTTTTATTTCAAGTTAATAACAATTAAATCTCAAGAGATGCAAAGTGAAATAGGGTAAGGTTTATACTGATTTCAAGACATTTACATTTTTCGTTGGAATGCATGCTTTTTAGGTTTATCACATTTTGTTTTGTTAAGTACAATCCCACAGTCAGTGTAATTCAGTCAGTAACATCTGGAGTTTACTATCAAGACACAGAGGTTTTGTTTCTACCTTTCTGTCTCCTTGTGTCCATACTATCTTTAGTTACTCTGAGCATCTCTCAGAGTTTTTGCATTCTCTTATGCCTGCCTACTATGTCCGCTTTCATAACCAGTCCTAATATTTATTGATTTATTCTTATTTTTATCTTATGCAGTATGGTGTCTCTCTGGTTTACTCCATTTTTTGCTTCTATGTTTTCAGTTGGTGCTTGGTGTCTAATGAATAAGTATATTGAGTACCACACACAGACAATTTTTGGAATCAGGGATGTAATAAGATGTCAATATTTACTCATGCAGCCAGTGCCCGAGGAAGCCCTAGCTTCTGTGCATGTTTGCATTTTCATCGTTTAGATGTATGTAATGGATTTAAGCTTATTTTATTTTTTAAATGAAGTGAAAATTATCACCAACTGCATGTTTATTAAAGTGTCAGAAGACAGGACACAATTATGTGAAAGAAAATGACTATAAAATGGGCATGTTTTCCATAGGACCTATGTCTGCCTAGGGAAGCATGAAAATACAAATGACCTCTGTCATACTCTCAAATATCTTAGTGAGAATGAAGCATAAACCAAGACTTCTGCTATTTCACTAATTTCTCACCTCGATTGCCATGCCCAGAAACATTCTACATTGCCAGATACAAAGCCCAAATTCTTTTATTCCTGTTTCTCTCCTGTGTTTAGAAGTTTTAAGACATAGAATATAGCCTCTTGGAATATTTTCCAGGGGCTGGATTTTGGAAAAGAGCAGTTTTGCATACTTTTAAAACTGTCAGTGAGGCACAGACTCAACTGGTCAGAGATTGATTGACTCCAATGAGGACATAAACATGGGCATAAATAAGGAAGAGAAGTTGAATCCAAACCGGAGAAAGAAAAGCCGTCATGGTACATTCCCTCCTCCCTCCTTCCTGTTTCTTGTCTGTTCCTCAGGGCAAGGCAATGCAGAGACCATGCATACAACCAAGGCAGCAGGTGACCCTTTCTGACAAGGGACTTTCTGGTAGTAGAGGATAGACCTTGCACAATTTTGATTACAATTAAAGAGCATATTACCAGGTAAGATTTGTGGATTTCTTTCAAGAATAGAGAAAAAATTCTTAAGTCAAAGTTTTCTATGAAGAAACAAAAATCATGTTTCTTTCAGACTTTTAGACTATAAAATTATGGTACAAAAAAAAAAGGAAGAGTATTCAGAAATAAGACAAGAAAAAAATGTATAACACAACACCTAAATTATGTAAATTCCATTAATTATATCACCCAATAATCTAATCTACTTAGTACTCTGATGGTCAACACATAATTATGTTAATAGAGAAATCAAGAATGGTGGACATATACTATAGAAAACAAATGATAACAAGGAATGACATTCAATAAATATTGTTTCATTTTTTAGGTTTATAAAAGGAAACTATAAAAATGGTCATATTAGACAAAGCTACTAGGAAAAAAAGCTCAAAAATGGAAAAAAAAGATCCATAACAATCACAATAGCTTCGCATTCATAAACACAAACCAGGGTCACCAGGCATTTAAGAAAAGAGAAGGACTATAATGATTTAAAAAAAAACCAAAAACAAAAACAAAGCTAAGCAAAACAAAACATTTGCTGGATGAAATAAATCATCCAAGAAAAAAAAAAAAGTTTAATTTGAACATCTTCAGAGAGATTTGAGCTGTCTGGTATTATTACTAAAATAAGAAAAGGATGGTGTGAAAAGGGAGCAATAGGAAAATAGTAAAGTACTTTTGGAAATTAAAATATTGCCATACTGAAAAGTTTAGTAAAAGGACTGACTGATTAAAAAAAAAAAAAAAAGCCAAAGATAGAATCAATGATCTAGAAGATGCTGAGAAACTCTTCAAAGGTGTTGAAGAAAAAGGAGAAAATATAAGAGAAAAACTTAGCATCATGGATACCCTCATCCAGGAACCCCAGTGTTCATCTAGTAAGATTTCTAGAAGGAGAAAACAAAAACAAACAAACAAAAAAAGAATGAAAAATAAAAAGTTAGAAAAACATCAAAGAACAAAAACAATGTAAATACAATAATATAAAATATTCACATGTTCACATTGAAGTGATCAATTGGTCATTGATAAAGATAACTCAATAAAAATAGAAAAGACGCTTACCTGGGCATTCCTAGTGCAATTTTATAACTCCAGTTGTAAAGAGATAATATTCTAAAAGCTGCCACAGGCAGGGAAGAAATTAGCAGACAAACAAATGACCACTTGGATTATGTAAGATTTCTAATCAGTAAAAATAGCTTTTAAAAAATAACATAATGGTTGTTCAAAGTTGAGGGAGAAAATTATTTTCACTTGAGAGTTCTATGACAGGCTATTCACAAAGCCAATGTCAAAGCAAAGACATTTTCTGATTAGTGATGAGTAACTGTTTACTCCACCTGTGAACTCTGTATGAATTAAAAATTGTTGAAACAGTGTTAAAGTTAACAAAAAAGAATCTAAACAAATGGCAGTGTAAGATAAAAGATTCAGTGAAGGAAGAAGTATAAGAAGCTAGAAAGAAAAAAATTTTAATGGATTAATTTCAATTAGGAAAGAGTCAAAAGATCATGCTTCTTTCATATCTTTCTAATCATAGTATGTAGTTCTATATAAATATTTCCACAATGATAATATTATGATCACCATGCTTAGTTTTTCATTCTTATAACTAACTTATAGAAAATAAGTATAGTTTAAAGTGGAATATATGTGTTACGAACCTTAAAACATGGTGAACAACAAAACCAACAAAAATTAGGATGGCGGGGGAAGAGAGAAGTAAGATAAAAGTCAAATAAGCTAGAAGGAAATGATATAGGTGCAATATAAAGGGAATGAATCATAAATATAGCTATGTAAAATATATACACATATACTTATATTTATTTTTAAAATAAATATGTTAAGTAAGCTTTTTATTTTTGAACAGTTTTAGATTTACAGAAGAATTGCAAAGGTAGTATAGAGTTCCCTTACACTCCACACCCAGTTTTCTCTATTATTGGCATCATACGTTAATATTGTACATTAGTTACAATTAGTGGATCAATGTTGATACTTTATTTTTAACCAAAGCCATGTCTACTTAGGCTCGCCTGTGACGATTTCTCAGACTTTCCTTGTTTTTAATGACCACAACAGTTTTGAAGAGTAAAGGTTAAGTATTTTGTAGAATGTCTCTCTATTGGGATTTATCTGATGTTTTTCTTATGATAAGACTGACGTTATGTATTCTGGGAAGGAAGACCACAGAGGTAAAGTGTCATTTTACCACATCGTATCAAGGGTACATGCTATCAATATGAATTTCCACCATTGATGTTATTAACCTTGATCATTTGGCTGAGAAAGTATTTGTGAGGTTTCTTCACTCTAAAGTTACTCTCTTTTTCCCTCAATTTCATGCTGTCCTCTTTGGAAGGAGGTCACTATGCATAGCCCAAACTTAAGTACAGAGAGATTCTTCATCCACTTGAGGTTGACTTACCTATATAAACAGGAAGCACAACTTCCTGAATGAGAGAAAATATTTGCAAATGATATGAATGATAAGGGGTTAATATTCAAAATTATGAAGAGCACATACAACTCAACATCAAAACCCAACCCTATTAAAAAATGGGCAGAAGACCTGAATAGACATTTTTCCAAAGAAGACATACAGATGGCTCACAGGCACCTAAAAAGATGCTCAATATTGTTAATATCAGAAAATTGCAAATCAAAACCACAATGAGATATTAAGTCATGCCTGTAAGAATGGGTGTTATAAAAAAGACAAAAAAATAACAAGTGTTTGTGAGAACGTGGAGAAACAAGAACTCTCATGCACTGTTGGTGGGTATGTAAATTGTTGTAGCCACTATGGAAAACAGTACGGAGGTTTCTCAAAAAACTAAAAGTGGAACTACCATATGACTCAGCAATTCCACTCCTGGATATATATCCAGAGGAAAAAAGACAATAATTCAAAAAAATACATGCACCTCAATGTTCATAGTAACATTATTTACAACAGCCAAGATATGGAGGCAACCTAAGTGTCCCTCAACAGGTGAATGGGTAAAGAAGATGTTATATATATATATATATATGACATCCATCAGATGTTATGGAAAAACCCAAAAGAACTTTTTGGTCAGCCTAATATATATATCTCACATGTACACATACACACACATACACACACACAATGGGATACTGCTCAGCCATAAAAAAGAATAAAATTTTGCCATTTGCAACAACATGGATGGATCTGGAGGGTATTATGCTTAGTGAAATAAGTCAGACAGAGAAAGACATATACTGTATGTTATCACCTATATGTGGAATCAAAAAATAAATGAATGAATGTAACAAAGCAGAAACAGACTCACAATTATAGAGGACAAACCAGTGCTTACCAGTGGAGAGAGGGGAGCAGGAAGGGGCAAGATAAGGGTAGAAGATTAAGAGGTACAAACTATTATGTTTAAAATAAATAAGCTATATGGATATATTGTATAGCACAGGGACTATAACCAATATTTTATAGTAACTTCAAATGGAGTGTAATCTATAAAAAATTTTGAATCACTGTGTTGAATACCTGAAACTAATATAGTATTATAAATCAACTATGCCCCAATTAAAAAAATATATTTGAAATTCTTCTGTATGGGAGATTTGTCCATCCTTCTCCATTTATGTATCCTTCCATCATGTATTTATATTAGGATGGATTTGTGGATATTTATTTTATACTTGGTGACTTAATCCAGCATCACTTTATTTTAGCTCAAATTATTCCAGCTTTGGCTATTGGGAGCTCTTTCTGTTGATTCTGGCATTTCTTTGACATACAACATTTTGCTCATTTTTGAGCACTTCCTTACTTTTAGGCCCTACAAGATGCTCCAGGCTCATCTTATATATTTTCTGCCCAGGCCCAGAATCCTCTATTTCTCCAAGGAGCTCTATTTTTTTTTTTTTAATTGAGAAAGTTATTTGCAACCAAGATATGGGTGCTAGGATGTGTTTGTTGCTACTAGGGTTTTGGTGCTTTTAGATCCTCTCAGCTGACAGAGTGAGGAAACATAGTGTGTGTACTAACCAGTCCATATAAATACATCTATGAATATTTTTATTTGTGTCCCTATGTATATATTAGGCTAAATATGAGTTCATTCTGATATCTGCAACTCTAATCCATTAACAATAGAACACCATTCTAGCCTCCTCTTAATAAACTGGAACCCCCAACACCAAACAGTGGGAAACCTGGCTCCCACTGTCTGCCATCCATTTACTTAATTGTTCAATTCCAGTACACATACAGTGGTATCAGAATTGTTAACCTGTACCTCCACGGGAAACAACTTTATCAACAAAAGTACAGTGTTATGTACAGTTTATTTTGCTGTTAGTCTTAACAGACTCCATTTATTTCCAAAGTTACTTAGGTCAACACTTTTTCCCCCATCTCCTTCAGTGAGGTTTCTTCATATATTTGTGATACATTTAGATTGTTTTGTCATATTCTGCATTCCATTCCAGAATCAGATTACAGTAAGTCCCCTACATATGAACAAGTGTTGTTCTGAGAACCTGTTCATAAGTCCAGTTTGTTCGTAAGTCCAACAAAGTTAGCCTAGGTACCCAACTAACACAATTGGCTATACATATAGTACTGTACTGTACTAATTTTATAATACTTTTCACACAAATAATACATAAAAAAATACAAAAAATAAATAAAACATTTTTAATCTTATAGTACAGTACCTTGAAAAATACAGTAGCTCACACCAGACATGTGAACTAACTTACATGACTGGACATGTGAACTCACATTCACATCTTTGAAAGTTCACAGCTTGAAGGTTCATATGTAGGGGACTTACTGTTAATAAAACTTTAAATTCATAAATCCATACACAAGAAAAACTAAAAATAAAAATAATGTTACTATACAAAAATTGAGAGGTGTTAGGGAAGAAGGGAAAGGAGGAAGTAGTAAGTTAAATTTATCCTTTGTTAGTTTTTATTATTTCTTTTATGTTTTATTGTTTAATTGCTTATTATTAATTGTATATATTTGAAGCAGGAAAATGCAAACAAAATTTTGATAAACCTTATTACCTACCACCCAGATTAAAAAATTGTTAACATCTAGATATACTTTCTTAAAAATTTCTTACTATTGAAAATTTTAAACATGTGAAAAAGAAGAACCTCCATGTACCCATCACCCAGCTTCAATAATCATAAACTCATAGCCAATATAACCTCACCTGTATCCTCACTAATTTCCTCTACCTTGGATTACTTTGAAACAAATTCCAGATATCATATTATTTTAGCTGTAAATATTTCAGAACATATCTCTAAAAGATGAGGTCTGTTAAAAAAACAGTTGCAATTAATCTGATCAGACCTAAAAATGGACAATCATTCATTAGCACAATTAAAATCCATTTAGCATTCAGAGTTTCTATTCTCTCATAATCCATTTAGCATTCAGATTTCTATTCTCTCATCAGTATCTACATTCTTCTCAGCGTGTGTAAGTCAGGTCCAAACAAAGTGCACTCATTGTTCTTGCCGGTATGACCCTTAAAATTCTTTCTCTTTTTCTCTTTTTCTCCTCCTTTCAATTTGTTGAACAGATCTGGTCATTTGTTCAGTGGTTTCCCACATTCTGGACTCTGCTGATTGTTTCTGGTACTGTTAAATTTAACATGTCCCTTGTAGCTTATAGCTGGATTTAGACACTTGATCAGATTCAGCTTTTCATTTTTGGCAGACTAAGAGTTGATTCTTCCAACAGGAAACACATACTCTGATTGCCCTCCATTTATGATGTTGGCTGACCTGATGCTCAAAGTCTAAATCCATTCATTCTTAGGGGGTCACAAAATGGCACCTTTCCACAAAATGGCACCATTCCCCCACAAAATGGCACCTTTCCTTCATCACTCATTTGCTAGAATACATATGTAACAAGAAACTCTTCCTCATCTACTCTTTAGCTAGCTAGTTATAGAATCTACAAGGAAATGAAGAATAAATGGCTCTTTCCCATTATTTGCTAGTTTTCAAAATAATGACTTGATCCATTTATATGCCAACTGTCTTATCCTTCATAATAGAGAGTTTTTAAGTACTTTCCAAAGTTGTTTAATCAAGAAGTAATGAAATATGTACATTTTAGTTTACTGAGTTATATTGGACCTCACCATAAAATGGAAAACATGAAATGTTGGCAATGGTTGCCTCTGAATAGAGAGGCTGTGGGTGGTGGAAAAGAGACTGTTACTTTTCACATTTTGAGTCTATTCCTATAGTGTAATCTTAAAAAAAAAAAAAAACTTTATACACTAACACACACTGTAAATCAACTATACTTCAATAAAATAAATTTAAAAAAATAAAGAAATGCAGATAGTAAGACTCAAAAAATCTTTATGCATATTTTACTTTAATAATAAAAAAAACAGGAATAATTTTTAGTTATGTGGGAAAATACTTATATTTTAGCATTTAAGTGACAGAAGTAAAGATACATACATAAATTCACCTACCAGTGTTCAGTACGCAGTGAATCCGGCTTAATGGAGATAAAAGGCAGCTAGAAGGTAATGATAAGAATAAGAATGGCCAACAGATTTAGGCCCTTTAGGCCAAGGGCATAGGATTGAATTCTTGTCTTATAACATCAATTTGGCCTAGTATAATTAAAACTTTCTCAGGATTTTAATCATTTCCCCAACATAACCTGGTCTGGCTCAACTTCTAACCTCTATGTTCTTGCTACTCATACAAAGTGTGGGCCAACAGACATGCAGTGTCAGCATCACTTGGGAGCCTGTTAGAAATCCAAGTGGGAATCAAGAAAGAAAATTGGATACCAGTTAAACCAACAAAACAGCAACATAAATAATCCAAGAGCAGAAAAGCCTGAAAAATGATGATACACACCTCTAGTGATCACCAGAACACCTCACAGAGAAACCAAAGCTGGAACACAGGAAGGTGTGGTCTTCAACCTGAAAACCCTACACAATCTTTGGATCTGTTCAGTACAAACTGACCCCCATGGGGCTCAGTGAAAACAGGCGGCTTCCCACAAGCTGGCCTCCTGGAGCCATTGTGTGTGTGTGTGTGTGTGTGTGTGTAAGAAGAAACAGGGCCAAGTTTAAAAGTCTTTCTAAATTTTAGCCAGGAAATTTTTACAAATTTTTCTTTAACTCATGGAGGAAACTCACAAAGTTAAACATAAGATGGCATTATTATTGTGAGTCAACATTCTAATTTTTAGTGTGTGAGTGACCTGGATCTTTCTCTCCTCTTATGTATTAGTTTCATATTGCTGCTGTAACAAATTTAATTTAAAACAACACAAATTTATTCTTGTACTGTTCTGGAGGTCAGAAGTTTAAAATCAGTTTCACTGGCCTAATTTGGCTGGACTGGTTCTTTCGGGAGTCTCTGAGGGGAGAACCCATTTCCTTGCCTTTTCTAGCTTCTGGAGGCCACCTGAATTCCTTGATTGAGAACACTTCCTCTCATCACTACAACCTTTTGTTTCTGTTGCCACATTTCTTATTAATTACTCTAATGTCCTGCTTCCCTCTTATCTTGTTATTACATTGGGCCCACCTAGATAATCCAGAATAATCTCACCATCTCAAGATCCTAACTTAATCGTATCTGCAAAGTCCCTTATGCCATAGAAGGTAACATTCACGTGTTCCAGAAATTAGAATGTGGAAATCTTTTGAAGGGGGAGCATTGTTTAGCCTATTGCACTTTTATATGGGAAAGATCTGAGGAGCAGAATGAATCTCTCTGGAACATAGGTCCTTGGCATTTGATCAACCTGGATCTTTCTTTACCTGTACCATTGGCTGTTCCTGCTAGTTTCTTTCTCAGGAAGACCAGGAGATTGGAAGGACTATATTCACTGTAAGATTCTTTTAAAGCAGGATTTTAAAATGTGCCTGACATTTGCTTTAGTCAGGTATGATGACACACATACACAGAAATGACTGTCATGAAGGAAGTTTTTATACTCACAGATCCCCAGAAGTTGGAGGCACATCACATAGGTCACAAGAGTAAGAAAGAGGGTCAATCAGGAGACAGAGAGGAAAACAGGGACAAGAGCCTTTACTGGGTTTTTTGTTTTTTCAGGAAAAGCAAAGCAAGGCAGGATAAGCAGGTTTAGGATTGGCTAGTTTGAATAATTTCAACAGGCTCTGGTACATAGGGGCTGTCTCTAGTGGTCTGGTATCTGGCCCTATCATTAGAGTGATTAGAGTGTGGGGGTAGTGGCCCCTCTATCAAACTCTCACAGGACTCTTACCCTTTCTATCTCTGAAATTCTAATGTATGTGAGGTCTCTGACCCTCTCATGTATGTGGGGTTCCCAACATACAAATTAAAATTTGATTTTCTCCTATTAGTCTGTCTTATGCCATTTTAATTATTTAATCAGCCAAAAACAACAAAAGAATGAAAAAAGAAAGGGAAAGTCTCCCCTTCCTGACTGTTCTATTGAGTGCCTGTTTTCAAAAGCCCACCGTAGTGTATTTTGAGAAGTGAAGGGTGTGCCTTGGTTACTATCAGTAATGTCTATAATCCTGAAGGGAATAAGGAATGTGCTGTCAAGGCCATGTATTGTGGCCTTAGTATATGCATAGACATATGGGATTTTGATTTATATTTTGGGTATCTGTGAGGCAAATGATTCCCATAGTTCTTTACCCTGAAGGGGTCAACTCTTAGGCAACGGTCCAACAGTTCATAATAAATGTGAAGGTGGGGCCATTTGTTGGTCAGAGTATCCATGCTAAGATAACTGACTGCCTAAAGTTTAGTGAATTGTATTGACCCTTGGGTCTCATCCTTTACCAGGACATCCTGCCTAAGAGATTAAAAGCAGCAACATTCCACTCAGCTCCATCATTTTTATAATAGGGTCAGTGCCATTCGTACAGTCTACAAATTCCTATTGCTGTTCACTCAGTTAATCCTATGGGGTCTGGGAAGGGGTTGACCTCCTGCAGCACCATGGCATCTGGCAAAGGACTGAAAACAGGGGAGGCAATGTTTTCTTGAAGACAGCTTTTGGCATCAGAATTGAGGGAAGTGGATATGAGGATACATGACCTCTGAGACTGTATTCCTATTTGCTGGTTGTTTTCTTCCTCCAACACCAAGAAGTTTGGATGACCAGAAGAAAGAGGAGGTCATTTCTCTGCCAAGGCAGAGAGCTTGACAACTGGCACCCTCTTTTATCTCTTTCCCAGTGAAAAATATTTCCACTATTCATGTGCTCGTGTCATCTTGTTCTCAATGAGAAGAAAGGTCAACACTATGAAGGCCCATGGAGAGGAAGCTCTAACCATCCCATTTGTAGGTTTGAGGTCTGGATACATGCAGCCCCAGTCCTCTCCTTTCTGTGGACACATTGAGTTTCTCTCTCCCAATCCCTTTGCAGGAAGAGATTTTTGATACATCAACTTTTAGATTCTTACTGAAAGCAGAATTTTAACAATTTGAAGTCTTACTCATTTGGGAAGTGTGGTAGGCAGAATAATGGTCCCTGAAGACATCCATGTCCTAATCTCTGGAACCTGTAAATATGCTACCTTCCATGGTAAAAGGGACTTTGCAGATGTGATTAAGTTAAGGGCCTTGAGATTGGGAGGTGATACTGGATTATATGAGTGGGTCCTAAATATGATGACAAGGAACCTTCAGAGAAGAGAATGTTTGCTTCCTGGATGTGGTCAGAAGAAGATGTGACTATGGAAAAAAAGCCAGAGAGGTTCACTGTTGCTGGCTTTGAAGACAGAGGAAGGGGTCATGAACCAAGGCACAGGAACAGCCTCTGGCAGTGGGAAATGGCAAAGAAATGGATTTTCCCTTAGGGCCTCCAGAAGGTACACAGGCCTCTTGACACTTTGAATTTTTTCCCTGTTGGAGCGCTAATCTATAAAAAACGTAAGAGGAGGACTTCAAGATGCCTGAGGAGTAAGATTAGGAGATCACCTTCCTCCCCACAAATACATCAAAAATAAAACTACACATGGAACAACTCCTACAGAATACCTACTGAGTGCTGGCAGAAGACCTCAGACTTCCCAAAAGGCAAGAAACTCCCCACGTACCTGGATAGAGCAAAAGAAAAAAGAAAAAACAGAAACAAAGATTAGAGACAGGACCTGCACCTCTGGAAGGGAGCTGTGAAGGAAGAATAGTTTCCACACACTAGGAAGCCCCTTCACTGGTGGAGACAGGGGTGGGCGGGGGAAAAATTCGGAGCCACAGAGGAGAGTGCTGCAACAGGGGTGCAGAGGGCAAAGCAGAGAGATTCCCACACAGAGGATCAGTGCCGGCCAACATTCACCAGCCTGAGAGGCTTGTTTGCTCACCCACGGGAGCGGGTGGAGGCTGGGAGCTGAGGCTCGGGCTTTGGCAGTCATATCCCAGGGAAAGGACTGGGGTTGGTTGTGTGAACACAGCCTGAAGGGGGCTAGTGCACCACAGCTAGCCTGGAGGGAGTTTGGGAAAAACTCGGGACCTGTCTAAGAGGCCATTGTTTCGGGGTGTTCGAGGAGAGGACATTCAGAACACCGCCTAAACAAGCTTCAGAGATGGGCGCGAGCCACAGCTATCAGAGCAGACACCAGAGACAGCCATGAAATGCTAACGCTGCTGCTACAGCTACCAAGAAACCTGTGTGCAAGCAAATGTCACTTACCACACCTTCCCTCCCGGGAGCCTGTGCAACCAACCACTGCCAGGGTCCCATGATCCAGGGGCAACTTCCCTGGGAGAACACATGGCATGTCTCAGGCTGTTGCAACATCACAACAGCCTCTGCCACCGCAAGCTTGCCCTGCATTCCATACCCCTCCCTCCCACCGACCTGAGTGAGCCAGAGCCCCCTAATCAGCCAGTCCTTTAACCCCCTCCTGTCTGGGCAAATAACAGACACCAGAGGGTGACCTACATGCAGAGGTGGGGCAAAACCCAAAGCTGAACCCCAGGAGCTCTGCGAACAAAGAAGAGAAAGGGAAATTTCTCTGTGCAGCGTCAGGAGTAGTGGATTCAATCTCCACAACCAACCAGATGTACCCTGCATCTGTGGAATACATGAATAGACAACAAACTGTCCCAAAATTGAGGCGGTGGATGTTGGGAGCAACTAGAGATTCAGGATTTGCTGTATGCAACTGACTAGTTTCTAATTTTTATGTTTATCTTAGCTTTTAGTGCTTGTTATCATTGGTGGATTTGTTTATTGGTTTAGTTGCTCTCTTATTATTTTGTTTTATTACTTTTTAAATTTTAATAATATTTTTTATTTTAATAAATTTTATTTTATTTTACTTCTTTTTTTCTTTCTTTCTTTTTCTCTCCCTTTTCTACTGAGCCATGTGGCTGACAGGGTCTTGGTGCTCCAGCCAGGTGTCAGACCTCAGCCTCTGAGGTGAAAGAGCCCAGTTCAGGACATTGGACCACCAGAGACCTTCCAGTCCCACGTAATATCAATCAGCAAGATATATCCCAGAGATCTCTGCCTCAACGCTAAGACACAGCTCCACTCAATGACCAGCAAGCTCCAGTGCTGGGCACCACATGCCAAATAACTAGCAGGACAGGAACACAACCGCACCCATTAGCAGAGAGGCTGCCTAAAATCATAATAAGTTCACAGACACTCCAAAATGCACCATCGGACTTGGTCCTGCCCACCAGAAAGCCACGATCCAGCCTCATCCACCAGAACACAGGCACCAGTCCCCTCCACCAGGAAGCCTACAAAACACACTGAACCAACCTTACCCACTGGGGGCAGACCCCAAAAAGAACAGGAACTATGAGCCTGCAGCCTGTGAAAAGGAGACCACAAACACAAGGTTAAGCAAAATGAGAAGACAGAGAAATACACAGCAGTTGAAGGATCAAAGTAAAAACCCACCAGAGCAAAAAAATGAAAAGGAAATGAATAGTCTACCTGAAAAAGAAATCATAGTAATGATAGTAAAGATGATCCAAAATCTTGGAAATAGAATAGAAAAAATACAAGAAATGTTTAACAAGGACCTAGAAGAACTAAAGAGGAAATAAACAATGATGAACAACACAATAAATGAAATTAAAAATGCTCTAGAAGGAATCAATAGCAGAATAACTGAGGCAGAATAACAGATAAGTGACCTGGAAGATAAAATAGTGGAAATAACTACTGCAGAGCAGAATAAAGAAAAAAGAATGAAAAGAATTGAGGACCGTCTCAGAGACCTCTGGGACAACATTAAATGCACCAACCTTTGAATTATAGGGGTCCCAGAAGAAGAAGAGCAAAAAAAAAGTACTGAGAAAATATTTGAAGAGATTATAGTTGAAAACTTCCTTAATATGGGAAGGAAAATAATCAAATCCAGGAAGTTCAGAAAGTGCAATACAAGATAAATCCAAGGAGAAACATGCCTAGACACATATTAATCAAACAACCAAAAATTAAATACAAGGAAATATATTAAAAGCATCAAGGGAAAAGCAACAAATAGCACACAAGGGAATCCCCATAAGGTTAACAGATGATCTTTCAGCAGAAATTCTGCAAGCCAGAGGGAGTGGCAGGATATATTTAAAGTGATGAAAGGGAACAAACTACAACAAAGATTGATTTACTCAACAAGGATCTCATTCCAATTCAATGGAGAAATTAAAACCTTTACAAACAAGCAAAAGCTAAGAGAATTCAGCACCACCAAACTATCATTACAACAAATGCTAAAGGTAATTCTCTAGGCAGGAAACACAAGAGAAGGAAAAGGCCTACAAAAACAAACACAAAACAATTAAGAAAATGGTAATAAGAACATACATATTGATAACTACCTTAAATGTAAGTTGATTAAATGCTCCAACCAAAAGACATAGACTGGCTGAATGGATAAAAAAACAACACCCGTATATATGCTGTCTACAAGAGACCCACTTCAGACCTAGGGACACATACAGACTGAAAGTGAGGGGACGGAAAAAGATATTCCATGCAAATGGAAACCAAAAGAAAGCTGGAGTAGCAATTCTCATATCAGATAAAATATACTTAAAAAAAAGACTATTACAAGAGACAAAGAAGGACACTACATAATGATCAAGGGATCAATCCTAGAAGATATAACAATTGTAAATATTTATGCACCCAACATAGGAGAACCTCAATACATAAGGCAAATGCTAACAGCCATAAAAGGGAAATCGACAGTAACACAATCATAGTAGGGGACTTTAACACCTCACTTTCACCAATGGACATACCATCCAAAATGAAAATAAGTAAGGAAACAAAAGCTTTAAATGATACATTAAACAAGATGGACTTAATTGATATTTCTAGGACATGTCATCCAAAAACAACAGAATACAATTTCTTCTCAAGTGCTCATGGAACATTCTCCAGGATAGATCATATCTTGGGTCACAGATCAAGCCTTGGTAAATTAAAGAAAATTGAAGTCATATCAAGTATCTTTTCCAACCACAGCACTATGAGACTAGATATCAACTACAGGAAAAAAGTTGTAAAAAACACAAACACGTGGAGGCTAAACAATATGTTACTAAATAACCAAGAAATCACTGAAGAAATCAAAGAGGAAATCAAAAAATACCTAGAGACAAATGATAATGAAAACACGATGACCCAAATTCTATGGGATGCAGCAAAAGCAGTTCTAAGAGGGAAGTTTATGGCAATACAATCTTACCCCAAGAAACAAGAAAACTCTCAAATAAAAAACCTAACCTTACACCTAAAGCAATTAGAGAAAGAAGAAGAAGAACAACAAAAAAAACCCCAAAGCTAGCAGAAGGAAAGAAATAATAAAAATCAGATCAGAAATAAATGAAAAATAAATGAAGGAAATGATCACAAAGATCAATATAACTAAAAGCTGGTTCTTTGAGAAGATAAACAAAGTTGATAAACCATTAGCCAGACTCATCAAGAAAAAAGGAAGAATACTCAAACCAACAAAATTAGAAGTGAAAAAGGAGAAGTAACAACTGACTCTGCAAAAATCCAAAGGATCATAAGAGATTACTACAAGCAACTATATGCCAATAAAATGGGCAACCTGAAAGAAACAGACAACTTCCTAGAAAAGCACAACCTTCCAAGACTGAACCAGGAAGAAATAGAAAATATAGGCAGGCCGATCAAAAGCACTGAAATTGAAACTGTGATTAAAAATCTTCCAACAAACAAAAGCCCAGGACTGGATGGCTTCACAGGCAAATTCTATCAAACATTTAGAGAATACCTAACACCTATCTTTCTCAACCTCTTCCAAAATATAGTAGAGGGAGGAACACTCCCAAACTCATTCTATGAGGCCACCATCACCCTGATACCAAAACCAGACAACGATGTCACAAAAAAAGAAAACTACAGGTCAATATCACTGATGAATACAGATGCAAAAATCTTCAACAAAATACTAGCAAACAGAATCCAGTAGCACATTAAAAGGATCATACATCATGATCAAGTGAGGTTTATCCCAGGAATGCAAGGATTCTTCAATATATGCAAATCAATCAATGTGATACACCATATTAACAAATTGAAGCAGAAAAAAGCATATGATCATCTCAATAGATGCAGGGAAAGCTTTTGATAAAATTCAACACCCATTTATGATAAAAACTCTCCAGAAAGTAAGCATAGAGAGAACTTACCTCAGCATAATAAAGGCCATATATGACAAACCCACAGCCAACATCGTTCTCAATGGTGAAAAACAGAAACCATTTCCTCTACAATCAGGAACAAGACAAGGTGTCCACTCTCACCACTATTATTCAACATAGTTTTGGAAGTTTTAGCCACAACAATCACAGAAAAAAAAAGAAATAAAAGGAATCCAAATCAGAAAAGATGAAGTAAAGCTGTCACTGCTTGCAGATGACATGATACTATACATAGAAAATCCTAAAGATGCTACCAGAATCTACTAGAGCTAATCAATGAATCTGGTAAAGTAGCAGGATACCAAATTAATGTATAGAAATCTCTTGCATTCTTATACACTAATGATGAAAAATCTGAAAGAGAAATTAAGGAAACACTCCCATTTACCATGGCAGCAAAAAGAAAATACCTAGGAATAAACGTATCTAAGGAGACAAAAGAACTGTATGCAGAAAACTATAAGACACTGATGAAAGAAATTAAAGATGATACAAACAGATGGAGAGATATTCCATATTCTTAGATTGGAAGAATCAACATTGTGAAAATGACTATACTACCCAAAGCAATCTACAGATTCAGTGCAATCCCTATCAAACTACTAATGGCATTTTTCACAGAACTAGACCAAAAAATTTCACAATTTGTATGGAAACACAAAAGACCCTAAATAGCCAAAGCAATCTTGAGACAGAAAAATGGAGCTGGAGGAATCAGGCTCCTGGACAGATTCAGACTATACTAAAAAGCTACAATAATCAAGACAGTAAGGTAGCGGCACAAAAACAGAAATATAGATCAATGGAACAGGATAGAAATCCCAGAGTTAAACCCACACACATATGGTCACCTTATCTTTGATAAAGGAGGCAAGAATATAAATGGAGAAAAGACAGCATCTTCAATATGTGGTGCTGGGAAAACTAGACAGCTACGTGTAAAAGAATGAAATTAGAACACTCCTTAACACCATACACAAAAATAAACTCAAAATGGATTAAAGACCTAAGTGTAAGGCCAGACACTATAAAACTTTTAGAGGAAAACACAGGCAGAACACTCTATGAAATAAATCACAGCAAGATCCTTTTTGACCCACCTCCTAGAGAAATGGAAATAAACACCAAAATAAAAATATGGGACCTAATGAAACTTAAAAACTTTTGCACAGCAAAGGAAAAAATAAACAACGTGAAAAGAAAGCCCTCAGAATGGGAGAAAATATTTGCTAATGAAGCAACTGACAAAGGATTAATCTCTAAAATTTACAAGTAGCCCATGTAGCTCAATATTAAAAAAACAAACAACCCAATCAAAAAATGGGCAGAAGACCTAAATAGACATTTCTCCAAAGAAGCTATGCAGATTGCCAACAAACACATGAAAGGATGCTCAACATCACTAATCATTAGAGAAATGCATATCAAAACTTCAATGAGATATCACCTCACACAGTCAGAATGGCCATCCTGAAAAAATCTGCAAACAGTAAATGCTGGAGAGGGTGTAGAGAAAAGGGAACCCTCTTGCACTGTTGGTGGGAATGTAAATTGATACAGCCATTATGGAGAACAGTATGGAGGTTCCTTAAAAAAATAAAAACAGAACTACGATATGACACAGCAATCCCACTATTGGGTATATACCCTAAGAAAACCACAATTCGAAAAGAATCGTGTACCATGATATTCATTGCAGCACTATTTACAACAGCCAAGACATGGAAGCAACCTAAGTGTCCATTGACAGATGAATGGACAAAGAATATGTGGCACATATCTAAAATGAATATTACTCAGCTACTCAGTCATAAAAAGAAATGAAATTGAGTTATTTGTTGTGAGGTGGATGGACCTAGAGTCTGTCATACAGAGTGAAGCAAGTCAGAAAGAGAAAAACAAATACCATATGCTAACACATATATATGGAATCTAAAAAAAAATGGTTCTGAAGAACCTAGGGGCATGACACGAATAAAGACACAGTCGTAGAGAATGGACTTGAGGTTCTGGGGAGGGGGAACGGTAAGCTGAGACCAAGTGAGAGAGTGACATTGACATACATGCACTACCAAATGTAAAATAGATGGCTAGTGGGAAGCAGCTGCATAGCACAGGGAAGTCAGCTCGGTTATTTGTGACCACCCAGAGCAGTGGGAGAGGGAGGGTGGGAGGGAGATATGGGGATATATGTATACATATAGTTGATTCACTTTGCTATACAGCAGAAACTAACACAACATTGTAAAGCAATTATACTCCAATAAAGATGTTAAAAAAGATACAATAAAAACGTAAAATAATAAACATGTGTTGTGTAGTTTTAACCACTAAGTTTGTCGTTATTTGTTACAGCAGCACAAGGACATAGAAGCAGGAAGGATTCTCTGGGCATGGCCCCACGAACAATACTGACCATCATTTCTCGGTGTGGGTCTCTGACTGTTCACCCAAGTCTCTTCCTGATCTGCACCAAGTGGAGTCTGCATTAGGCCTAACACTGAATCAGAGAAGTTGGGAATGTTCCAAGGACAGGGTTGTTCGAGAACCCTACAGTGTGCCAACACAACTGCTGGCATCCCATCAGATGAGTTGCAACTCATCTGAGTCCAGGGATGAATGAGCCCCATGGCTGACACATTGCACCCCGTGAGCCAATATACCCAGCCCTGGCCAGGGTCCTTTGGACATGTGCTCTTATCTGAGCCGCCCTCCTCACTGTGCCTAGAGTGTAGACATCCAGGTTCTCACTGTGTCCTCAAGTGCAGAAGTGTTGAGGGAGCTCTCTGGCCACTTCTTATGAAGACACTGATCCTATCAAGGGTGTTCCACCCTCATGACCTAATCACCTCCCAAAACTCCACCTCCAGATTCTATCATACTCGGATTAGGGTTCAACATAAGAATTTTTGGGGACACAAACATTCAGCCCATGAGAGTCATTTTTTCTAATTTTCCCTGAACACCACCAAAGTAGTTGAGAGCCTGCAGTTTCATCTTTGCTGCCCTGATCTGTTTCTTCTGGTGTTGATCCAGGCTGTTCCTGAATCCTAGATTAGTTAGGAATAAATTAGTTTAACTACACTAAACAGACTTAGCCAAAATCTTAAAGTGAAATACGTTGAGTGTGTTAGGAAGGAAGAAACTAAGTTATCCTGTCGTCTTGCCAGGAAGAAACTAAGTTATCCTGTCGTCTTGCCAGTTCCTTATCACTCCTGTGTCAAAATACTGAAATTATTGCCAGAGTAAAATGAAATAAAACTGAAATCTTATAAGAAAACTCTGTAATAAATAATTACACTCATGGTGATATTATATATGTTAACTAATAAAAATGGCTCTAAATTACTTTAAAAATATAATATTCTTCACAATGTATGACAACCCTTTGCTAGATCCAAATAGCTGTCTAGAATATATCTAGGGATCACATTTTGCTCAGGAAAGTGAATTGATGTGATAATTTTTAGAGTTTTATATTTCTATTCCATCTAGTTTTATTGCCAGATGGATGTAGTTTTATATATATATTTAAAAAGTCATAGTCTTACAAAAAACAAAAGGACACAATATCATCAACAAAGAATGTGTAACTTCTAAAAGATACCTTTAACACCTAGATAATTTTTAGCAATTATTTTTCCAGGTCGTGATTTATTTGTGCCATTGAAGAGTTAAAAAAACAAAATGAGATCTGTACAGAAACGATACATTTAGAAACTGTGCTGGAATTTGTATTGGGGCTTAGTTCTAAATCTCTGTCAGAGAAAGCGATAAAATCAATGAACTTTATTATGGTCAGGATGATGCAAAGTCTAGGCAGGCTGGAGTTGAGAATTTGTACTAACTTGCAAACTGAAAATTTTGACTAGAGTAATTTTACAGAACGTATGCTTTTTCCTATAAAAATAGGAAGACATTAGAGGTAGTTGGGAAAAGAATGTGACATAATTACTGTAAAAGTTTAGGAAGATTAAATTGGCAGTGATCCCTCCTGTGATGACATAGTTGCTCTACATGTCAATCTTAATCAGGAAAACTCTTTAGTTTAATGAACAATGGAGAAGATGTAGAGAGATTCTAAAAGAAGCCTTTACTAACTGTGCCTAAAACAGTTTTAGTTACCATAATCAGCTAAAAAATTGTGCATCTTTGCTAACTAACAGTCTTGTGACCTTGGGAAAGTTAATTAACTTTCCTGAATTTAGAATCATGTCTGGTAAGTAGCATTCTTTCAACAAATGTAGTTCTTTTTCCTCATCCTCCTCATGAATTTATAAGAATTTTCTATTCTCCTAGAGTGTAAGCACACCTCTAGGTCAAGGATAGCAAACAGTCTTCATCCAACATGTCAACTTTTTACCAAACAGTGAGCCGGGGCGCAGGTATGACTTCCAAAAACATACTTTTTATCTGCTGTTCATATTTATTAAAGGACAGAGAGATTGGTTAGTTTTAACTATGTTTTTGGTCTATTTAGGTTTAACAGTGCATTTCTTTCCTGTACCATTGATAGTGTTCTTGAAGACATGAATTCTTACCTATTACTTTTAGCATAACTCATGCTGTTATACATAAATAATTTTCATGATAACATAATAAGAGAACTTTAGGAAAGAAATACAGAGAACCATCGAAAGCTTAACCAATTTAACATTATGTTTTTCTCTTACAAAATCTTTTTTCTAATTCCTTGTGCTTTCACATCTTCTTTTAATCAATAAGGCTGAAAGAAATTTCTCAAACTGATTGAGTTTTAGATTAATAATGTTAAATATTTCCATGGTAAAAAATTACTCTTTTTAAAATTGGAATATACTTGACATGTAACATTTTGTAAGTTTAAAGTGCACCACATGTTGATTTGATATATTTATGTATTGCACTATGATTACCACTGTAGTGTTAGCTTAAACCTCTATCACATCACACATATACTCATTTTTTTTTAATGCTACTGGAAGGGGAAATGGAAAGGAGTGGTTAGTTCAGTCAATCTTTATTAGTTACCCAAAATGTGCTAGTCCCTGTGAGACAGGCTGAGATCTGGGACATGGGACCCTTTGCTGCACTGCTGGACAAACGTCTCCCCTCGAGCAACAGAAAACAAAGAAACTATAAGGGACTAAAAATAGTTGTGTGCATGCACAGTTGGGGAAAATTATGAACAACAAGATACAAAAAGACCAAAAACCCAACTGCCATTTCTGAGGCACTGGGAGCAAAAGCAGGGTATTGCACATGCACCCTGCATACGGCACCACCAAAGGGGTGGGCAGGCCACCCAAGCTACCCCTCATGCCTGACCCCTGGACCTTCCCCTACCTCACCTCATTTAAGGGACCAGCTTGACCCTCCTCAGGGAGCAAGAAAGGGAACCTGTTACTTGTTTTTGCTCCCTCGTGCTTCAGCGCCAGTCCCAAGAAAGCTTTGCCTGAATTTCTTGTCTGGCCTCTTATAAATTTCTGTTGATTAAAGAGTCCAAGTACCCAGGTCAGTAACACCTGTGCTAAAACCTGGGTTCACAAGTCCTGTGCTTAATGCCCTTTCTGCCCTGTTGGAGACACAGTGAAGAGGAGGGTGAAGAGATGTCTCCTCTACCAGGTCAATGGGATGTGTTAGCCAAGCACAAACTTTGTGAATTACAGAGGAAAGACGGTGTGGAGATGACACAGGGAGGTTGCTGCTCTGAAGGCTGAGTTCTCATAAAGCTTAGCTGTGACATAGCAGGATGTTACATGGGATTCCGGGTAAGTATTCCAGAAAGAAGGAACTACATGATGCATTGCTCAGGGATGTGAAACACAATGATCATTCTTGGGACCACAAGTGTCTATTTTTATATACACATCAGTGTAAGGCAGTGAGGATATATGGCAAATATGCTCTTAAGTGTCATTATCGGTAAAGCCATATTTGACATGGATGGGCTTTAGCTATTTGTGGGTTTAAACAAGGGTAAGAGTTGAATTTTAGATGAGTTACCCCTTGGACAAGGAGGAGAGGTTTTAGGCTGGGCATGACTGGACTCAGAGATCCAGGCGAGGGTCTGGACTAGCACAGTAGATATGGAAAAGAGAGTTTCAAAAGTCTTGAGAAGAATGATTCACAGGGTTTAGTAATTAACTAGTGGGGACATGAGGTAGTAGGAAGAAGCAGGACTTTAGAGGTTGAGAAATGACACAGTACGAGTTTGGTTTTGGACAAGGAGGTCATGAGGTGCCTGTGGTGAAGTGTGAAAAGCAGGTTGCTCTGGAGCCTGTAACAAGAATGGGTGGTCTCAGTTGTTGGTTACTTTCCTCAATGCTGTTTTAATTAGAAAATACAGAGAGGTTATATACATTAGAAGGTTAAATTTCCCCTCCTACCCAATCTTAGTTCCCCAGTGTGATGGTTAATTTTATGTGTCAACCTGACTGGGCCACAGTGCCCAGTTATTTGTATTGGGTCAAATATTATTATGAACGTTTCTGTGGACATGTAGGATGAGATTAACTTTTACTCAAAGTCCATGGATTTAAATCCATGGACTTTGAGTAAAGCAGATTACCCTTCATAACATGGGTGGGCCTCTTCCAATCAGTTAATGGCCTTAATAGAACAAAGACTGACCTCCCCTTAGTAAGAAATAATTCCGTCAGCATATTGCCTTTCTACTTAAACTGCAACTTTTCCCTGCTTTTCTAGCCTGCCAGCCTACTTCATCAGATTTTGGACTCACCAAACCTTTATAAACACATGAGTCAATCCCCTCAATTCCTTAAATCTCTGTCTCTCTCTGTCTATCTATCTATCAAATCTCCTGTTATTTTTGTGGTTGATATATATCATTATGAATTTTCCTGTGCACATACAATAATACACCTACTTTTATAAAATGGGATCATGAAGGAAGTGAAAATGAAATCACTATCTCAAAGGAATGCCTGCACCCCCCATTTCTGTGATTACTAGTGGTTTTGAGCAATTTCCCATTATTTCCATTATGTTCATTATCCACCAGTATTTTTCTTCTTTGAAATTTTGTTCATAGTCTTTGCCTATTTCTTCATTCAGTTGATGGTTTTGATGGCTTTTTCTTCATGATTTGTAGGAACTTTTGGGGGGGTTTCTAAGATTATGAACACATCAATTTGTATACTCCAAATTCTTTACCTTTGAAATGTTTCAACTGCTTTTTACTGAATGGATATGGATATGGATGTGAATTTTATTTCATCAAGTTTGTGCATACATTCATACTCAAGAAAGCTACATTATCTTAATATTTAAAAAAATATTTAGTCCTTTTATAGCTTTATTTTATATTTAAAATTTTTAGATGTAGTTTATGTTTGTGAAAAAGCAGGAATCTATTTTTTAAACAAGATTATAGCCAGCTCTCTCAACTTGACTTTTTTAATGGCTCACTAGTTAGATTTTATATCTCTGAAATTGAGTTTGCTAAGAAAATACTAATTTAAACTCTCCTTTTCCTTTTAAGGAAAAAGGAGCTCACCTTTCCTTGACTTCACTTTTTCTTTTAATTAAGTTATTTTCTTCTTGGAAGATCAAGTTACTAAAACTCTTTCCAGTCAGTTTCACAGACAAGAGTGATTTAAAAGCTGATTTTGCTTGATAAAGAGCCGCATTAGATTCTTCATAAGAAACAATGATGCTGAAATTTTACAGACTTCCCCTAACTGATTCTGTAAATATAAAGCTGTGACTCAATGGCTACTCTGAAATAGACCCTATCAATCTTCACATTCTCACCTCCTTTATCTTCACAAGGTTTGGTGGCACAGCGCAAGCAATATGAAGACTTGGGGAGATGGTCATCCTTAGCAATAGTAGTGTAGTTAGTAAAGAGCTTCTCAGAGTGCTGAACTGCTATGAACCAAATTTCCAGGGCACCTGAGTTCCAGCATCCCTGCATTTTCTGGGTCATGACCAAGCTTGGGAAATCCCTCTACTCTCTCTTTCTTTAGTGGTGGCTCATTGGTGTTGCAATTTGCATTTCACAAAGTAAGCTGACAAATATTACCATAACCCTTACACCTTCATAAGTTAGAGCAGAGAAATAATTATGCTTCCTGATGCACTTAGGGAATCAAGTCAGGTGAATGAAGTCAGGACTCACCTTGCCCTGAATCTCTCATGATATTGTAATAGGGATGAACAACTTTGACTCTATATTGGATGTGTTTCTTTTACTTTAACCTTTAATTTTACTTTAACCTTTGTACTCTATTGCTTTTGCTACAAGTTAAGAAAGTTGCCTATAGAATGAAATAGATAGCATATCCCATTCTCAAGCCTCTGATCTGGAAAGATATAACACTTTTCCATTCATATAGAGATAAAAATTTGCATAACAGAGAATAACACCTGTCTTGTTGGAGGTTTACAGGAACAGTATGACCTGACCTACCACTGCAAGAACAAAGGATTCTGATACTAACAAGCTTGCAGTAACGAACTACACCCCCTCCCTTTTTAGTATAAAAGAAGACTGAATTCTAACATGGGTAAGATGGTTCTTTGGGACACTTGTCCACCATCTTCTTGGTCTGCTGGCTTTCTGAATAAAGTTGCTATTCCTTGCCCTAACAACTCATCTCTCTCAATTTACTGGCCTGTCATGAGGCAAGCAGTATGAGCTTGGACTCAGTAACAATACTTGTTCCATTTTCAACACTTATGGGAAAATGATGAAAGAAAATACTGAAGGTATATTCTCTCTCTCTCTCTCTTTTTTTTTTTTTTTTGGCCACGCCATGCATCATGTGGAATCTTAAGTCCCTCACCAGGGATCAAAACTGTTCCCCCTGCAGTAGAAGCACGGATCTTAACCACTGGACCACCAGGGAAGTCCCTGAAGGTATATTTTCTAACACAAAAGTTTATATATAATGGCTTCATTATAGACAATGAGCAGTCTTGCTGGCCAAAACATAGGGTCATCTTCCATTAGTATTTATCAATCCTCGCTGTTATTGGTTAAAATGAGCACAAAGGTCCTTACATTCATGCTGTGCTCATTCTGGCAGATCCCACACCTGTTTCCTTCAGCATAGTCTCCCTCTGCCCCATAGCTCCTCCTTGCCCAGCCTCTGGTCTGCTACCCTGGTCCTATTCCTGATTCCACACAAAGTCAATCCAGACACATCCCTTCTTCCTTGAGGGCAGAAAGCCTCAGTGCCCAAAGTATAAAACTTACATTCCTGCCGTTTAAAAAATATTGAGGACCTAATGTCAAAAGAGAAGTCTTGGTCAATAACCCTCTGTGAGGTACAGAACAGATGAGGCTCAGAAAATGACAGGGTGGGCCAGTTTGTAGATTTCCAAGATCCAGAAGTTGAATATGTCTTCAGAGACAAAGTAAGCAGTCAGGGGTATCTCAGGTGTGATGACAAGTGTAGACATGTAACCAAGAGGTAATGGAATGTCTGTAGAGTCTGGATTTCAGGGATAGAATTTCCATGTCTGGGAATCAAGACCTTAGCCCAGAAGGAAATGGGTTACTAGAAAGAAGAGGTGAGAAACCCACCTACTTGAATAATAACTGGTAGCATGTGTTGCTGGCCATAGTGCTAAACAATTCTGACCAGGAGGTAGGAGCTTAATGACAAGAATCCTGGGATTCAGGGTTAGAACACACAAGCCCCAGTAGCAGCACCACTTCCATCACTTTCTCAAGGGACAAGTTAGTTCTAAGACAATCAAGGGCTGGGCCAAAAGTTCAGTTTGAATGAAAGGGCACCTCACAACTTAGAGAGCTACAGGGACAAAGACTCCAGAAAGTCACATGGACTTTATTTCTTCAAAATATGAACAACATTTTTCATTCTAAAATTCCACTCATTTCAGAGGACCTGATCAGTGAAATGTGGGAAAAGGAAACAAAAATCCCCAAACCACATTATCACCTAAGATGGGCATAACTCTAACCAAGGTACTACATAGAAATGATTCCTGAACACACAAGATTATGAAAAATGGTTCTCCGCTGTACACGGCAGTCTCTGACACTCTGCCAGCAAGTACTTAGCGGGGTGAATTAAGAGGAGGAATGATTAGGTAGAGGAGAAAAAGCCTTTATGGTCTTCAAATTAAACATTAAAAACTTTGTTTTTGAAGAAAGAAAACTATTTTCCCTATTTGCATACATGTAATATACAGTTTATGTATATGTGTATATATATGTATGTATTATATATACCTATTTTTCATATCTGTTAATCACATCTCCCTCTCTTTTTCTCTCTCTCTCCATCCATCCTTCAGGAATCATCTGGTCAACTCCATGAGCAGGGACGGGAGGGACCCCATGCATGTAGGGATCCAGCTAGGTAAATTCCCTCTGCATTAGTGGTGAGCTAAATATTGGTTCCCAAAGTTAACCAAGTCCTAACCCCTGGAAACTGCGAATGTTACCTTTTATTGAAAAAGTGATTTTGCTGATGTGACTAATGATTTTGAGGTGAGGACATTACCCTTGCTTATCCTAGTGAGACCTAAATGGGTCACCAATGTCCTTGTAAGAGAAAGGCAGAGGCAGATCTGACTACAGAAGTCAGAGACAGAAGCAAGACACTGGCATGACGAAAGGAAGAGGTCAGGAGCCAAATAATGCATGTGGCGTCTGGAAGCTAGAAAGGTGAGGAAACAGATTCTTCTCTAGAACCTCCAGAAGGAATCAGCCCTCATGACACATTGATGTGAGCTCAGTGAGTCTGATTTCAGACTACTGGCTTGCAGAACTTTAGGAGAATAAATCTCTGATGTTTAAAGCCACCAATTTTGTGGTAATCTGTTCCAACAGTCATTGGAACATAATACATCAAGGGAATAATAGAGGTTCTTTCTCCCTTAAGTATGGATTTGGTGCAACAACACACACTATTCAGAGCATCTGAGACAAGCAATGAACCTGTGAGTCACTTTTTATAATTGAAAACTTTTAAGCCAGGGGAATGGGCCCTCACAGTACAGAGATTTGTACTAACTCTGGATGCTGGGATCTGGGCTTCTCCCACATTTCAGGTGAGGGTTTTAGATTTAATCCCAAGCCTTTCATTTACCTGTGTGAGATTGAACCTAAACTCTACCAAGCATTCAGATAGAAGTCCAGACCAGGAAACTCATTAATAGATGACAGATCTCCCAGGGCACCTACTTCAGCCCACAGCACATCCCAGTGGAGCTCTTGTAGGAGCCTTAGCTAAGAGCCTGACCATAGCAGTAGATCCAGCTGACCAAGAAAGCCTTCCCAAGACAGTGGAGCTGTCACCTGGCCTCAGCCACCAAGCTGCCACTTTCTCTTCACCCACCAGCATGATTTTCTTGTGTTCTTGTGTTTTCTTTCATAATAGCAATCATGGGATTGATAGTTTTCCCACAAGGAGATATTACTCCGAATGTGTATATGAAAACTAAATCCCCTTCCATCCTGTAAACAACTTTCAGAAAGAATGCTCAGTTAATACAACTACTTTAGGACAGTGAGAAAATGGGGAGTTTGAAAAGAGCTATCCTTCAAAATAATTTGAGCCTTATTGTTTGATTAAAGTTCTTGTAACTCTTTAGTCTCTCTCTCTCTCTCTCTCTCTTTTAACACACAAAAAAGTTGTACACATTTAATGTATACCACTTGTTGAGTTTGGAGATAAGTATACATCAATGGAACCATTAGCACCATCTATACCGTAAACTTATGCATCATCTAAAAAAGTCTCCTCTTGCCCTTTTATTTACTGTTATTATTATTTTTTGTGATAAGAACACTTAACATAAATATGTACCCTTTGAGCATATTTTTAAGTATGCTATATAGTATTGTTATCAATGAGAGCTATGCTGTAAGCAGATCCCTAGGACTTATTTATCTTGCTTAACTGCAACTTCGTAGCCTTTGGTCAACACCTCCCTGTGTCCCACTCCTTCTAGCTCCTGGAAACCACCATTCCACTCTCTGCTTCTATAAATTTGACTATCTGTGATTCCACATATGTGATACCATGTGGTATTTGTCTTTCTCAGTCTGACTTATTTCACTTAGTATGATGTCCTGCTTGTTGTTGCAAATAGCAGGATCTCCTTCTTTTTTTTAAGTTGAATAAACTCCATTGTATGCACATATAGTCTTTATCACAGACCTGTAGGGGAAGAGTCAAGGTTGATCAGATCTTCAGGAGACCGTTTTACCTAGTTCCAGTCCCTCAAGAGGTACACTGGTCAATTTTTTTTTTTGCGGTACACAGGCCTCTCACTATTGTGGCCTCTCCCGCTGTGGATCACAGGCTCTGGACGCACAGGCTCAGCGGCCATGGCTCACGGACCCAGCCGCTCCGCGGCATGTGGGATCTTCCCGGACCGGGGCACGAACCCGTGTCCCCTGCATTGGCAGGCGGACTCTCAACCACTGCACCACCAGGGAAGCCCTACACTGGTCAATTCTTAAGGACAAATGGAGGACTTGGTTCTACAACCCTCACAGGCACACAGAAACTCAGAATGTCTAACAACATTTCCTATTTGGACATTTCCTTGGATTTTCCCTGCATCTTTCATAGTACAATTTATATTTGAACATTAGTAAGTCATTATAAAATAATTTCAGTAATAGGAAATGGGGAATTCTTTCCTAATTCACTAATCTTGGTTATGACTGGTTTCTGAGCCCTCTCACAATATTCTATCTTGCATATATCTCAGCTTGTTGGCTGGCACTCATACACGTATACAAATAGAGACCATCATCTGACTTGAGGATGACAGGACTGGGATGCAATGATCCCATTCTTGGTCCTCTCTTTCAGGAGTCAATTAATAAATATCAGAAGGATTGTACCTTCTAAATGAAAGGATTTCATTGCATTTTGTCATGTAATATATGCTTTGTGCCTATTCCCAACTAACTTATGCCCAGATTTATTATTTAACTTTCATTACTAGAACTTATTCAATATTATTTCCTTATTTTCTTCAATATAGCCATTTTTTCTTTCCCTTTGAAATATATTTTTAAATTGTGAAATCATATACTTAAAGGAAAATTAATACTCTATAAAGAACATTTTAGTAAATCACTATAAAATGAATATTTTTGTAACTTCTACTTGGGTCAAGAAATAAAATATTGCTAGAACACTAGAAGTTCTAACTTTTTTCCTTTCCTTTAGTAGTGAACAGACATTTTATTTTTATTTATTTAGCTTTTTTTAATTGAATGAAAAATTTTTTATTTTGTATAGTGCTTTATAATTTTCAAAAGTTTCACACACATAATTTCATAACATCTCATAATAACCCTTTTGTTTTTCCTCACCCCTATATTACCTCTCCCCCCTTCCCTCTCCCCACTGGTAATTACTAGTTTGTTCTCCATATCTGTGAGTCTGTAGAAGCCCTAACTTTCTTAATCACAGCCCTTCCTTCTGCCTAGAGAGGTGATCAGTATACTTCCTGTTACACCAATCACCAATCACTTTCTTGATTTTACTTTTAGCATTTTCATGTAGGTAACCATTGTTAAACTTATAATTAGTACAGGATTAGTTTTACGTGTTTTTGAACTCTAAACAAATGGAATCAAACCATATTTACTCTTTTTTGGTCTGGCTTATTTCACTCAATATTCATCCATGTAGCTGTGGAGTGACTGCTGTGAGGACACATTTGTTTTCATTGCTGTGTTGTACTCCACAGTAAAGACAAACAACAATATATTTATTCCTGATGTGTATTTGTGTTTTTCCAATTTTGGAACTCTTAGGGATGGTGCAGATGTACATATTCTTGAATATGTTTTTGGAACCTATGTGCACCATTTCTTTGGGTACATCTTTATAAGTGACATGGCAGGGTCTTCAGATATGTATACTTTCAATTTTTCTAGATAATGCTGAACAGTTTTCCAAAGTAATTGTACCACATAATGCTCCCACAATAGTGTCCATGAGTTCTAGTTGCTTTACATCCTTATCAATACCTGGTATTACTAGTCTTTTTCATTTCACTCATTCTATGTGTATATAGTGCTATCTTATTGTAGTTTTAATTTGCATGTCCCTAATGACTAATGAGTGGAAGTAATTTTTGGTTATATTCTTAAAATTCTAACTTTTTCAATTGTTATGCAAAAAAAATAGAAAATTAACTTTTTTTGGTGTACAGTTCTATGAATTTTAATATATGCATTAATTTGTGCAACCACGACCATAACCAGGATACAGAAGTGTCCATCATGCCAAAATATTCAGTCATATTGTTCCTTCACTCCTAGTGTCTGGCTATCTCTGAGTCCTGCCTTTTTCATGATGCCATATGTTTAGCTATACGTAATGCATTGTTCTTCTCTGATCACAATCAAGATTTTTCTTTGCCTTTAGTTGCCAGCAGTTGGAACATGTGTCCAAGATAGATTTCTTTGAGTGTATCCTTTTTCAAATTTGCTGAGATTCTGAATTCTCTTAAGTGTATGTCCTTTGACCAAGTGCTCCCAATTGCCTATTTCCCACCCTCTGCTTTGTCTTGACCAAACTTTAGTCCAGCTTCTCTCTTTCTTACAGGCCCTGAACTCTGCTGGCCCTCCATCCTGAGTCCACCACCCACAAAAGTGAAAGGTGGACCTGTAGCACCTTCTCCTGGGTTACAGCTGACCACAGCAAGACTATTCCTGTTAGACACCCCCTGGTCATTTCCCTTTGCTTGTCCAGCTGCCCTTCCAAATATTTTGCTTATTTGTGCCAGCCTCCTTCTTTACCCTATAAAAGAAAATATATTTTCTGTAAGATCTTGAGACATCACAGATTTCTGAGATCAGCTCATTCTCCCTATTTCAATACTCTTTCTAATTAAAACCTTTCCTTATGTAAGTCCAGATTTGTTTTAATTTGATACTTTTGATAAACTTGAGAGTTTTCAGTTAACATTTCTTCACATATTTTTTTTTTCTGCCTTGCACTCTTCTCTATTTTTGGAACTATGATAGCATGAATGCTAATTCTTTTGGTATTATCCTACAGGTACTTAAGGCTCTCTTTTTAAATTTTATTTCTCTCTTTTGCACAGCCAAATAATTTACATCATCACATTTGCTAATTCTTTCCTCTCTTATCTCTATTTTGCTGCAATTCAACCCATCCAATGAATTTTAAATTTCAGCTATTGTATTTTTAAACTATAAAATTTTCATGTTTCTTCTTTATATTTTTTTCCTGTAATTTTCTAGCTTCCTATTCATTGAAAAAAATGTCTGCCCTTTTATCTTGGAGCATGGTTATAACAGCTGTTTTAAGGTTTTTAGTTTTCAAATAATTGGAGTAGTTTTTGAAGCCCCATTTTTGCACCAGCCAGCTGCCAGTCTGAATGGGAGCAGTGTTCTACCCTGTGGTTCATTCTCAAACTCAGAGGCGATACCAGAATTTCATGCACAGTCCTATGAGATCACTCTCTTGATCTCCCTGCTCTTGTGATCTCACTGACACTGTCGGTTCCTGAGGCCTTCTGTTTTCTGGCTAGAAAACTGGGACTTTAGTTTCTTCACTCTTCTGCACAATCAGTGAGACTGTCTCTACCCTGGACCAAGAAATGGGAGGACACAGAGAAATGAGCACAGGGATTTGCCCCATAGTCTTTTTTTTTTTTTTTTTTTTTGCAGTATGCGGGCCTCTCACTGTTGTGGCCTCTCCCATTGCGGAGCATAGGATCCAGATGCACAGGCTCAGCGGCCATGGCTCATGGGCCCAGCTGCTCCACGGCATGTGGGATCTTCCTGGACCGGGTCACGAACCCGTGTCCCCTGCATTGGCAGGCGGACTCTCAACCACTGCGCCACCAGGGAAGCCCTGATACAGATATATTAGTAGATGAAAGAAGGCAATAAAGTTTGAAAAAAAAATCATTTAAAATAGCTCAGACCTTCAATAGGAAGACAATATAAACTCTAGTTTCCTTTAATATTTTTAATAGAGCAAGTGGATTATTATTTACTTCTTTGATATTTATTTCTGAGTTTCTTATTTTAGCAAATTTTAGACACATTTAACAAATGGATATACAGTACTCCTAGCCAATGTCTTCTCTAGTGGATTCAATAATACCTTTTCCATATTATATTGTTCCAGGGAAACTACATATAAGTATCCTACTCTTCCAAAGTATTAAAATTGTTGTGGTTTCTTTCTTTATTTAAAGGATATTAAAATCTTAAAGGCATCATTTTTGCAGGTGTGCAACACATCACTAACTGAGGTAACACATCAAGATATTAAATATATCTAATGAGAAGTATTATTTATAATATTGAGTATTCTTATGTCTAAATACACACAGTTTTTATGGCAATAAATATCACATAATTATAGTTTATTATTGGTTATGCTGTCAATACTCTGTTAGTTACTTTAGAGTATTGTAATTCAGGTCATAATTATGGACATTTTCTTTCTAATCTGCTGGAAATGGACATAGCAATTATGATGTATGATAAAATTCTCCACCTGGCAACTGTAGTTGCCATGGCAATGACCGTGTGGGCAAGAAACACTATGATTCACTGTGCTTTCTCTGCTTGGCTTCATCATCTCCAAAGGGGAAGAATGTGCATCTGGCTGAGGACTGCCTCTCAGGCTCCTTTGTTATCTTCTGAGCTGCTAGTTGGAGGGGGGGAGGCATCAGAAGTGAGGAGTTGCCTTGTTAAAAACTCTTTCTCCACATAAAAAGAAGGGTAGTCTATTTTCCTAAAACACAATCCGCAAGAAAATCTGATTTTATATCATGAAAACAACATGACTATTGTGGTACTGTTACTGAAGCATGATCGATACTATGTTCCCCATGGTAAAATTTAAACATATGTGCACTCTCTACATTCTGTGCCACATTTCAGCTACTACAGCAATTGCAAAATGAAAAAATATATTATTGATAAATTTCAAGACTACTTTCTTTTCCTACCTGTGAGTTAAAATTTAAAAAATAATTCTATCAGTACAGAGATGTCTGGTCAATTTGCAGTTAAGATTCAATACCCAAACCGTCCATTTAACAGTTTGGATTCCTTCAGAATATTACTTAACCTCTCTGTCATTTGGTTCAATCATATATAAAAATAAAAGTAAGTTTGAAGTGAGGATTAAATATGAAAATATGTTAATATACTTAAAATAGTTCCTGGTATAATAATCATTAAATGAATGTTTGCTTTCATTACCATTAAGTATCATAGTTCCTATTGAGACAGGCTGGGACCTGAGACCCTTTGCTGAAAGGCTTGCACCTGGATAGAAGTCTCCTCAAGCAACAAAATACAAAGTAATTATATAGGACTAAAAGAAACTGTGTGCATGAGCAGTTGGGGCAAATTCTGGACAAAAAGATACAAAAAGAAAAAACAAACAAACCCAACTGCCACTTCTGAAGAGCCAGGAGCAAACGCAGGGTACTACGCATGCCGGCTGCACTCGACACCACCAAAGGAGTGGGCCAACCACCTAAAACACTCCTCTGCCGCCCCTCTGACACACCCTACCCTCAATCCATATAAGGAAAACCAGCTCGCCCCCCACTTTGGGTAGTGATCAAGGGAACATGTTACATTACTTGTTTTTCCTCCCTCCTATGGCTGCAGGATCCCAATAAGGCCTTACCTGAATTTCTTGACTGGCCTCTTATCAATTTCTACTGATTGGGGAGGGCCACGAAACCTGGTCTATATCACTATAGAGTCCTTGCATTATTCTAGGCTCCCTGGGGAGTGATCTCCCTTAAACAATTTGCCTCTCCTGTCCCATGCCTTCATACTCTACTTGGAGTTGGAGTGAGATACAGGTGGAGAATACCATTGGAAGCCATTGTTCCATATTTCTCCCTTAGATGGAACTAATCTGTCAAAAACACCAAGTTGGGGGCTTTCTTCTCTAGTGGTGGGTGGAAGTAACATGGGTAGGTGTGTCCTGGTGACTGGAACTTTCCCTCTGAGGGACTGTCCCAAGGTCTATGTTGGAGACTGAATTGGTAGGCCCATTGGTCTTAGGCTGAGCTGTCCTTCTTCCACATTAATCACTAATACAGAGATCATTTGGTTTCCATCTGATGGTTGTGCTGTTTTAGTTCTCATTCTCATGAGAGGTAGAGCTCAGATGGGAAGAAAACTATTAGATCCTCTCAAAGACACACCCCTGTTGTTAAAATCTTCATATTTAGTTGATTTATCTTATTGACTCCATATATACATTTATTAGCACAAGCTATAGAAATTCATAAATCCCTATAAAAATCATAGAAAAGATTTTTCTGGTGGTGGTATTTTTTTCTGTAGATATTTTAGGAATTGAATTTTATTTTTCCATTTATATTACAGTTCAAGATTGTAAAGGGATTTCTGAGTAACACCAACTTATTTAGTCATTGAGCTGTATTTAAAAACCTCAACTAAACTTGGAGTTGGGAAGGCCGTAGCAGGAGCTCTCATGCCCTACCACTCTTGGTCAATTAGCCCAACAGGAAACTGTCAGTTATTGACCCCAACAGGAAGAGAGGGTACCTTGCACTTCTAAACAGGAAGTGCAACTCCTTTACTACCTCAGCAGGAGGAAGAAAGACTTCTTTTTTGCCCAGCATCAAGCCCAGCCAATGGAAAATGCTGCAGCTCAGCCAATGAGAAGCTGTCATCACCTGAATTTTTACTTTCCTCCAAAGAACTTGCATTGTTTCCCTACTGATGATTTCCTTTCCTCGTCCTGCCCTCCCTAATATAAAAGACTTCCATGATGTGTAACCCCTTGGAGTATCCCTCTGTTTGCCAAATGAGATGCTGCCCTATTTATGAATCATGTAATAAAGCCAATTAGACCTTCAAATTACTCAATTAAATTTTTGTAACAGTTGTGATAAACTAAGAGAAGTTAAAGCACCCAGGTTGCTTATTGAAGGGACACAGATATGGACAGTGCATATCAAAGAGGGAATAAGCAGCTGTAGGTACTTAGTGTTCAAGCTACCACAGAGCACTGGGGAAATTTAGAGAGGCACTTATGTAAAGCTTACAAGGCTTGTAATCCAATGACGCTAACTTCTATAGATTCCAGAAAAAGTTGAATTTATCAAAGGTTGACCACTCTTAAACAGGAAAATGAAAGCTTTGTATTTCTTTATTCCCTGATATTTTCTTCATTAGGCTGATAATACACTTGGAGATCTGTTTGCAATCTCCCTAAAAAGATTATAGGTGTTCAGTGTTCCTAATTCCTTTTTCTGAAACCCTTCTCCCACTTCCTTTACTTTAGTAGGAACCCAGTCTAAAATAACTGTAAAGTACATACACCTTAGAAAATGTAGTATTTCACCAATAATAATTTAATTAATTAATAATTTAGTTAATAACATCATATATTATATAGTCATATATTTTAATTATTATATTAAATAATTAAACAATATATGTTATATAATTATATATCATTATTTTGATTACAGATGCATTCAAAATATTGTTCCATTTTGTGGCTTTTGTTCTTTTATTATTTTGTTTTAAAAATATAGCCTGTTACTATGTGTATATCAAGTTCAAGGGTTCTCAAACTATTTGGTCTCTAGAGCTCTTTACACTGTTAAAAATTATTGAGTATTTCAGAGAGCTTCTTTTTATTGTTATATTACCATATATCAATAGCTACCATATTTGAAATTAAAATTGAGAACTTTAAAAACTATTCATTAATTTATTTGAAATGATAATAAAAATCCATTTCACACTAACATATGTATCTTATGATATATATTTTTATAAAAGATAACTATATTTTCTAAAACAATAGTGAGAAGGGTGAGTGGCATTGTTTTAAATTTGCAAATCTCTTTAATATTAGGCTTAATGGAGACATTTGAATTCTCACATTCTGCATTCAATTTGTTGCAATGTGTTGTTTTATTGGACATACAGTAAGAAATTCTGGCCTCAAACACATATGTGGCTGGAAAAACAAGGAATATTCTAATAGCTTTGTCAGCTTATTGTAGATATTCTTCTTTGATACTCTAATAAAACTTGACAAGTAGTAGTTTCCTAAAGCTTAGTTGCAATGTGGAATCTGAAACGATGCCAATTTTTCACGCTCATTTACATTAAAATCCATTGGTCTATCTTACTGTTTGAATAGATCATTTGCCCATGTGTGATGCTGTAACATCACACATGGGTCACTTAAAAATACTCACTCACTAATGAAAATCTTCCAGATGTTGATACATTTAATTCTATAATATGTAAAAAAATCCATATCATATAATTACCACCCATATCATCAGGAAAGACTATAAGTGTTGAGAAGATGTCAAAGTACCAAAATTCTAATTTTCATTTGAAAGTTCAAATCTTACCATTAGGAACAAATGATGTCAGTTATGTTCCTTGAATTGACAGGTTCACTTTGTTCATTTTTGAGAAAATGTCTGCCAAAATCTAAGTCTGACAACCATAGCTTGTCTTTCTGTTGTTCTATCAAGTACAAATTGTGTTCAATGAAAAATGGGACAGTTTTAGCTTGTAACTCAAATAATGGCACAACTGCTTTCCTTGAGATAGCTCTCATGCCTGAGTGAGCGGCAGGCAAGTTCTGTGGGTACTTCCCAGTTAATCACACATGATATTAAAGAGGTGTACCTATGGGTCAAGGTTTAATAAAATTAAAATGAATACTTTTTTATTGTTTCATCAAGGATATTAAGCAAAGCTAGCACTTTAATATGCATACATGGTAGTGATGAATGTAATAACCATGTATATAGTTTGTTGCCATTGTTTGATTTGTGCTAAGACTCTAGCTGCTTTATCCCTTTTTGCTTTGGACCATCATTGCAAATATTAGTGCAGTGGAAAAAAGCAAATAATACCCTCATATTATTATGAAAATAGCTTTGGCTTCATAAACTCTCTGAAATGGTATCTGGGAACTTCTGGAGTCCTCAAACCATACTTGAGAACTGGTGCTTTAGTTCATTCCCTCTACCTGCTTAATATTATGAATGCTTTAACTACATAGTTAAACTAATACATGTATATAACTGTGACACTATAAAATGAAATTATTGAGATTTTAGAGAAAAAAATGATCATAGTCCTGGGATGCATATTTAAAATTAGATAATCTTTAATTTTCTAATAAATAAAATAAGTAAATGTAGTTTTCAATAAATAGATATACAAATTAAGCCATACAAACATTTTAGATTAAAAGAAAAAATCTAACACGTCAGAGGATGATTGAAAAAAAATTACCAAGATACAATTCCTTTGTAATGGAATAGTTATAAACATGACAAGAAAGGACTTCCACCCCAATATATCTACTATTGTATTCTTAGTTTTCCAAAGTAAAGGTCTTATAATTATACTTTAGTGTTCACCTTCATATGTATAATACAATATAATGTCCAGTTTAGTAAATTATATTTTCAAAGTGTTTGTGTCATCAGTCTTCCTGTTATTGAAAGGTTTTCCTTTAAATCCCTAAATAAAATGTATGGTTTCTGTTGGCAACTATAACCTTACCAAAGTCTCTCAGGCAGAATCAAAGAAGTCGAGCTGATGGTCAGTTTTTATCAAATGGCTTTTTCTAGTTACTCTGATATTAAAAAATTACTTGGACAACTCACCCACTTTCTCCTTTCTGGAAAAACTTGTCGACAAGAGGGTTTATCAATCTTTTTCAAAGGCAGGCAGAATTCATCTGTTAGCTTCCAGGACCTGGGATTTGGGAGGTTTTTAATTAAATTAAATTTCACTAAAATGTATTAGCCTATATAAATTGAAAAACAATTTTTCATCCTCTATGTTTTCATTTTATATTTTCCTAGAAAATTATCCATTTCAGGTAGTTTGAATGTATACTTGTTCAATATATTTTTAAAAATTGTATACCTGTTATTTTCCCTTTCATTCTGTAGTATGCTTATTTGAATCTACATTCTTCTAATTGATCTGTTTTTCTGGGCTTTTGTCTATATTGTTGATACTTTCAAAGAAACAGTTCTAGATTTTGATATTTTCTATTATTTGGTTCTTTAGTTCACTGATTTCTTCTTTTGTCTTTTCTTATTTTATGGTATTTATAAAATTTACAAAAAATGCATTTTTTCTAACTTTTGTGTTGAGTTCTTGCTATTTAACATTTCTACTCTTCTGACTTAAAATGATTAAAATTCGGAGATTCTTTTAGATAGTCTCAGTGTTCTTGATTTGTCATGCTCTACTTTCATTGAGTTGTAGGTATTTCATAAGTCCCCATTTTATTTTCCACCCAAAGGGTATTTAGTCACATGTATTTAGATAATTTTCACACATAGAAGCACATACACAGTTAAAGAGTGCCAATGTTTTTTATATCTTACTTAAGAAAGCCATACTTACTTTGGGGTCATAAAGATATTCTATATTCTAAAAGCTTAACAGATTTTACCTTCTTCTTTTATGCCTTTAATCCTTCTGTAGTTGATTTTTTTGATGTAATCTTTGAGGTAGGTGTCATTGTATCCCTCCCCCCCCATGAATGTATAGTTTTCTCAGTACAGTTTATAGAAAAGACCATGCTGCCCCACTGTATCAAAATGAAATACTATTGTATGTGAAGGTCTGTTTCTATGAAGTTAATTCTGATTGGTCAATTTGACCATCCCTGCACAAGTACCTCACTCCCATTATTACTATAACTTAAAAATATGTTTTGAAGATTGCTTCAGGATGGCAGAGCAGAAGGATATATGCTCACTCCCTCTTGTGAGAGCACTGGAATCAGGACTGGCTGCTGAATGATCATCAAACAATTATACCACAGAAGTCTACCCACTGGAGTGGAGGTTCTGGACCCCATATCAGGCTTCCCAACCTGGGGGTCTGGCAACAGGAGGAGGAATTCCCAGAGAATCAGACTTTAAAGGCTAGCAGGATTTGATTGCAGAACCTTGACAGGACTGGGGAAAAGAGAGACTCCACTCTTGGAGGACACACACACACACATCAGGGCCTGGGGGAAGTAGCAGTGACCCCAGAGGAGACTGAACCAGACCTACCTGCTAGTGCTGGAGGGTCTCCTGCAAAGGCAGGGGGTGGCTGTGGCTCACCACAGGGACAAGGGCACTGGCAGCAAAAGTTCTGAGAAATACTCCATGGCATAAGCCCTCCCAGAGTCCACCCTGAGCCCCATCAAAGAGCCTGTAGCCTCCAGTGCTGGGTTTCCTCAGGCCAAACAACCAACAGGGAGGAAACTCAGCCCCACGCATCAGCAAACAAGTGGATTAAAGTTTTAATGAGATCTACCCACCAGAGCAACACCCACCTCCACCCACCACCAGTCCCTCCCATCAAGGAGCTTGCACAAACCTCTTAGATAGCCTCATCCTCCAGAGGGCAGACAGCAGAATCAAGAAGAACTACAATCTTGCAGCCTGTGGAAGGAAAACCACATTCACAGAAGGACAGACAAAATGAAAAGGCAGAGTACTATGTACCAGATGAAGGAACAAGATAAAACCCCAGAAAAACAACTAAATGAAGTGGAGATAGGAAACCTTCCAATTCAAGATTTCAGAATAATGATAGTGAAGATGATCCAGGACCTCAGAAAAAGAATGGAGGCAAAGATCAAGAAGATGCAAGAAATGTTTAACAATGACATAGAAGAATTAAAGAACAAACAAAAAGAGATGAACAATACAAGAACTGAAATGAAAAATAAACTATAAGGAATAAATAGCAGAATAACTGAGGCAGAGAATGGATAAGTGATCTGGAAGACAGAATGGTGGAATTCACTGCTATGGAACAGAATAAAGAAAAAAGAATGAACAGAAATGAAGACAGCCTAATAGACCTCTGGGACAACATTAAATGTACCTATATTCACATTATAAGGGTACCAGAAGGAAAAGAGAGAGAGAAAGAACCCGAGAAAATATTTGAAGAGATTATAGTCAAAAAATTCCCAGACATGGGAAAGGAAAGAGCCACCCAAATATAGGAAGTGCAGAGAGTCCCAGGCAGGATAAACCCAAGGAGAAACACACTGAGACACATAGTAATCAAATTAACAAAAATTAAAGACAAAGAAAAATTATTAAAAGCAACAAGGGAAAAACCACAAATAACATACAAGGAAACTCCCATAAGGTTAACAGCTGATTTCTCAGCAGAAACTCTACAACCCAGAAGGGAGTGGCATGATATATTTAAAGTGATGAAAGGGAAGAACCTACAACCAAGATTACTCTCCCTGGCAATAATCTCATTCAGATTTGATGGAGAAATCAAAATCTTCACAGACAATCAAAAGCTAGGGAATTCAGCACCACAAAACCAGCCCTACAACAAATGTTAAAGGGACTTCTCTAAGTTGGAGACACAAGAGAAGAAAAGGACCTACAAAAACAAACCCAAAACAATTAAGAAAAGGGTAATAGGAACATACATATTGATAAATACCTTAAATGTGAATGGATTAAATGTTCCAACCAAAAGACACAGCCTCACTGAATGGATACAAAAACAAGACCCATATATATGCTGTCTACAAGAGACCCACTTCAGACCTAGGGACACATACAGGCTGAAAGTGAGGGGATGGAAAAAGGTATTCCATGCAAATGGAAATCAAAAGAAAGCTGGAGTAGCAATACCCATATCAGACAAAATAGAGTTTAAAATAAAGGATGTTACATGAGACAAGGAAGGACACTACATAATGATCAATGAATCACTCGAAGAAGAAGATATAACAATTGTAAATATTTATGCACCCAACATAGGAGCACCTCATTACATAAGACAAATGCTAACAGCCATAAAAGGGGAAATAGACAGTAACACAATCATAGTACAGGACTTTAACACCCCACTTTCACCAATGGACATATCATCCAAAATGAAAATAAATAAGGAAACACAAGCTTTAAATGATACATTAAACAAGATGGACTTAATTGTTATTTCTAGGACATGCCATCCAAAAACAACAGAATACACTTTCTTCTCAAATGCTCATGGAACATTCTTCAGGATAGATCATAACTTGGGTCACAGATCAAGCCTTGGTAAATTAAAGAAAATTGAAATCATATCAAACATCTTTTCCAACCATAGTGCTATGAGATTAGAAAACCTTTACAGGGAAAAAAAACCGTAAAAAATACAAACATGTGGAGGTTAAACAATATGTTACTAAATAATCAAGAGATCACTGAAGAAATCAAAGAGGAAATCCAAAAATACCTAGAGACAAATGACAATGAAAACACGATGACCCAAAACCTATGGGATGCAGCAAAAGCAGGTCTAAGAGGGAAGTTTAGAGCAATACAATCCTACTCAAGAAACAAGAAAAATCTCAAATAAACAATCTAACGTTACACCTAAAGGAACTAGAGAAAGAAAAATAAATAAACACAAAGTGAGTAGAAGGAAAGAAATCATAAATATCAGAGCAAAAATAAATGAAAGAGAAACAAAGGAAACAATAGCAAAGATCAATAAAACTAAAATCTGGTTCTGTGAGAAGATAAATAAAACTGATAAACCGTTAGCCAGACTCATCAAGAAAAAGAGGCAGAGGACTCAGGTCAATAAAACTAGAAATGAAAAATGAGAAGTTACAACAGACCTCACTGGAAAAAAAAGCATATAAGAGACTATTACAAGACACTATGTCAATAAAATGGACAACCTGGAAGAAATAGACAAATTCTTAGAAAGGTATAACCTTCTAAGACTGAATCAGGAAGAAATAGAAAATATGAACAGACAAATCACAAGTAATGAAATTGAAACTGTGGTTAAAAATCTTCCAACAAACAAAATTCCAGGACCAGATGGCTTCACAGGTGAATTCTATCAAACATTTAGAGGAGAGCTAACACCCATACTTCTCAAACTCTTCCAAAAAATTGCAGAGGAAGGAACACTCCCAAGCTCATTCTATGAGGCCACCATCACCCTGATACCAAAGCCAGCCAAAGATACTACAAAAAAAGAAAATTACAGACCAATATCACTGATGAATATAGATGCAAAAATCCTCAACAAAATACTAGCAAACAGAATCCAAAGGCACATTAAAAGGATCATACACCATGATCAAGCAGGATATATCCCAGGGATGGAAGTATTCCTCAATATATGCAAATCAATCAAGGTGATACACCGTATTAACAAACTGAAGAATAAAAACCATATGATCTTTTCAAGAGATGCAGAAAAACTTTTAACAAAATTCAACACCCACTAATAAAAACTCTCTAGAAAGCAGGTATAGAGGGAAGCTACCTCAATAATAAAGGCCACTTATGAGAAATCAACAGCAGACATCATTCTCAGAGGTGAAAAAGTGAAAGCATTTCCTCTAAGATCAGAAACATGACAAAGATGTCCACTCTCACCACTATTATTCAACATAGTTCTGGAAGTCCTAGCCACGGCAATCAGAGAAGAAGAAGAAATAAAAGGAAAACAAATTGGAAAAGAAGAAGTAAAACTGTCACTGTTTGCAGATGACATACATAGATAATCTTAAAGATGCCACCAGAAAACTAGGAGAGCTAATCATTGAATTTGGTAAAGTTGCAGGAATCAAAATTAATGCAGAGAAATCTCTTGCATTCCTATACACTAATGATGAAAAATCTGAAAGTGAAATTAAGGAAACACTCCCCTTTACCATTGCAACAAAAGGAATAAAAGACCTAGGAATAAACCTACCTAAGGAGGTGAAAGACCTGTACTCAGAAAACTATAAGACACTGATGAAAGAAATCAAAGATGACATGAAGAGATGGAGAGATATACAATGTTCTTGGACCGGAAGAATCAATATTGTGAAAATGACTATATTACCCAAAGCAATCTACAGATTCAGTGCAATCCCTATCAAATTACCAATGGCATTTTTTACAGAAACAGAACAAAAAAATCTTAAAATTTGTATGAAGACACAAAAGGCCCAAAATAGGTAAAGCAATCTTGAGGGAAAAAAATGGAGTTGGAAGAATCAGACTCCCTGACTTCAGACAAAGCTAGAGTAATCAAGATAATATGGTACTGGTACAAAAACAGAAATATAGATCAATGGAACAGGATAGAAAGCCCAGAGATAAACCAATGCACCTACGGTCAACTAATCTATGACAAAGGAGGCAAGGACATACAATGGAGAAAAGAGAGTCTCTTCAATAAGTAGTGCTGAGAAAACTGGACAGCTACATTTGAAAGAATGAAATTAGAACACTCCTTAACACCATACACAAAAATAAACTCAAAATTGATTAAAGACCTAAATGTAAGACTGGACACTATAAAACTCTTAAAGGAAAACATAGGAAGAACACTCTTTGATATAAATCACACCAAGATCTTTTTTGACCCACCTCCTAGAGAAATGGAAATAAAAACAAAAATAAACAAATGAGACTTAATGAAACTTAAAAGCTTTTGCACATCAAAGGAAACTATAAACAAGATGAAAAGACAACCCTAAGAGTGGGAGAAAATATTTGCAAATGAATCAACAGACAAAGGATTAACCTCCAACATATATAAACAGCTCATGCAGCTCAATCCAAAAGTAGGCAGAAGACCTAAATAGGCATTTCTCCAAAGAAGACATGAAGATGGCCAAGAGGAACATGAAAAGCTGCTCAATATCACTAATTATTAGAGAAATGCAAATCAAAACTACCATGAGTTATCACCTCACACCAGTCAGAATTGGCATCATAAGCAAATCTACAGACAACAAATTCTGGAGAAGGTGTAGAGAAAAGGGAACACTCTTGCACTGTTTTTGGGAATCTAAATTGATACAGCCACTATGGAGAACAGTATGGAGGTTCTTTAAAAAACTAAAAATGAATTACCATATGACCCAGCAATCCCACTACTGGGCATATACCCAGAGAAAACCATAATTCAAAAAGACACATGCTGCAAATAGTTCATTGCAGCACTATTTATACTATCCAGGTCATGGAAACAACTTTAATTCCCATCAACAGACAAATGGATAAAGAAGATGTGGTACATATATGCAATGGAATATTACTCAGCCATAAAAAAGGAATGAAATTGGGTCATTTGTAGAAACGTGGATGGACCTAGAGGCTGTCATACAGAGTGAGTAAGTCAGAAAAAGAAAGACAAATATCATATATTAAGGTATATATGTGGAATCTAGAAAAATGGTACAGATGGAGCAGTTTGCAAGGCAGAAATAGAGACACAAATGTAGAGAACAAATGTATGGACACCAAGGGGAGAAAGCAGGGGCTGGGTGGTGGTGGTGCTGGGATGAATTGGGAGATTGGGATTGACATATATACTCCAATATGTATAAAATAGATAAGTAATAAGAATCTGCTGTTTAAAAAAAATAAATACAATTCAAAAATATATATATATATATTTTTTGATACCTGCTAGAACAATTCCTCCCAGCATATTTTTATTAAGTATATCTTGATTATTCTTGGCAGTTTGTATTTCCTTTATAAATTTTAGAACTGACTTATCAAAATCCACATAAAAATTAGGGATTTTCCTTGGTAGTGTAATTTGGGGAAAATTGATATATTTAAAATATTGAGAAAAAATTTTTAAATTAAAAAAGTAAAAACTGCATATTCCAATCCATGAATGTGTTATACCTTCTCATTAATTTAGCCTCTTACTATTTCTCAATAATGGTTTAGAATTTTCTGTGTGGAAGTCTTGTCCATGATTTCTTAGATAATCCTGGGTACTTTAAATTACACTGTTACAAAATTTATCTTTTTTTAAAATACCATAATTTTTTAGTTCCTTATTGTTGGCATATAGAAATACAATTGGATTTTGTACATTGAGTTTGTATGTACAAAATTTTAAGAAGCTTTTTTGTTAATTCCAATGGTTTTATATATGTATTACTTTAGCTTAACTGCATGTAAAATGATGTATCTGCTAATAAGGAGGGGTTTTTTTCATTCTCATTTTTGTACCTTATATTTCTTTTTCTTGCCTTACTGAACTGGCTAGCATCTCCAATATAATGCAATCTAATGATCAAAAACGGCACATCTTTTTCAAATGTTAGATCTCAAAGGCAAAGTTTAACTGTATATATTTTTAAAACTTTTAGCTTATTAAGAATCTTATTGCTTGAATTGTGAATACAAGAAATTTAATTTCCAGTGTTTCTTACTGATTGATTTTCTGAGATGTAATGCCCTCTAAAATAAGATCAGGTACAAATGTTATCTTCATAGTCTGCCATTTCTATTTCTTTTGGTATTCATACCACTCAAACTAGGGTTCAGGGAGCTATGAGATCTCCATTCCCAGAGAGCTTGACCTTCAAGTCCTCCTTGAGCCAATTATTTTCTACCATATTTTTATTTGGTAGACAAAGTCAACCATTGATAAACCACATCATTTTCCAAAGGAAAAGGCATTCTCCATGATTTCAGTTTTCATAACATTCAGCAGTTTTTGACTTGTACATTATAAGAAACTTTCTGGGCTTGTGCTGTCAGTCAGAAAAGCCACATATCTCTGAGACACTAGTTGTTTATTACTCCAATGAAATATCTTCTACAGAGCAGAGCTGTTCATAAATTGGCCAAGAAATCCTAGTGCTTATGGCATGACTCACAACATTTTACTCTTACCACCATAATGATGCTTTGACTATTATCCCAGATGCTTCACAACATTCTTCTAAACAACATTCACTCTAAATGATGCCCTCAGTGTACACTGCTTGAGACTTTTGGTTTGTGTTTATGATCTAAACCTAGAGGAACGATTTGACACTGTTGCTCTAAGCTATAAATCCTAGACTAGAGAGTTCTAGGGTGCACACTCTGGTACTGGAAGTTAGTTGAGATATTGCTTGAAACCTTCAAACCATTCTCAAGCCATTGGTATGAGATATCTACTTATAAAGGATACCTTTGATTGGAAGAAAAAACTACATTCTTGCCGCTGATTGCTGTCACAATATACAATATATTCAGGGAGAGATGGTTAGAATTATGAAAGTGAGTCCTACATTTAAAATAAAAATATACAGCACAGTTATGTATACCAAGTTCTAATTGGGCTTATAGACTTCTTCCATGCAAAATGCTGAAGGCAAATGGACTGTTGTGGAATTATCATATTTGTCAACATTTTCCCCCTGAGTGACTCATTGCCATGAGTAATATACAGTTTTAATGTCATCTGGTTATGAACATTTTGGCAACATTTTCCTGGATGTTCAACAAGGTCACTGTGAAGGAAAGCAATGTTCTTTGGCTTCTAGCAACATTGCTGTAGTGGGTCCCTGATGTTTACAAGTCCTGATATTCTTACTTCCACTTATCACTTAAAGGATGGCTCTTTAAAAGGGAAATTCCTCTCTGTTTAAATTTGTTAGCTCAGGGGTCATGTGAAAAGTTGTGTTTGAAGGACACTGTACTTTGTGTGGCAACTTCTGGCATTTATCGATTTAGTTATTTCATCCAATTTTTGAATTTGTAAATTTTTTTACAATGATAAAGACCTGATCGTTTGAAGGAGTATTTATTATTCTAAGAGATAATACTATTATTACTTCTTTTTACTGTTATTCATAACAAAGAAGCTATGTTTGGAGCATGAAGTACAAGGAAAGAATAGTCTCATTGCTTGAGAAAGATGATTGAAGGATAATAGATGACATAGAGAAAGAAGAAACTTAATCCCATTTTCTTTCATATCAGAGCAAATGCACATTTTCTTTATATGTTGTAGGAAATAAGAAATATTTCCCTAATACATGTATAGACTTTGTATATAACAAATATATTTAAATGAGTCAGAGCCTCAGGTCAAGATTGCTTTTGCTTGGAAAATCCTTAGACATTCCAAGCTCTTGAAATTAGCAGGAGATTCGGCAAGACCATATTGCAGAGCAAAAATAAATTTTCCTGGTTGAACTGATATTTACAAGAGATTTCCCTCATGGCTGCAACAGAAATTGACTGAGCCCAGGGCCAAAATACAGAGTTAGTGCCTTGGACCCTTTCCTGTTTTCTTGTTTTAAATTCCCTCTTCTAAAAGCACCATCTTGCTTTTTACCCCTCTATAACTCAGGTGTCAGTAAAAGAGAAATTAGAAATAATAATAATTGATGATAATAATGGCAGAGACTTACTGAACATTTAATATCTGTGTCTGAGGATCAAATAGGGTAATTCAATTGAAGGTCTTAAACAGTATCTAGCATACATTTACTGATGAATAACATTAGTTCTTACTGTACTTCTTAATTCCTTAAAAAACACTTATTAGATAATGTTTTGGGGTTTTTTTCCAAATGAGTTTACCTTGGTGTTCAGTGCATAATGAAGCCTGTCTTTGCTTGTCAGATTTAATCACCTTTATTTTAGCTCTTTTAAAATGATTTCTCCACTTTAGACAGGAGGTTCTTGTGACTGTCCACAATGTTCCATGATTGTCTCTGCATCAAGCTCGTTGATGTGACACACAGACTCTCTCCTTCAATTTCTACTCCATTCTGGATCCTTCTCTGAGTTCTCTATCATCAGCTTGACCTGGTGATTCCTATTCTTGTTGCTTCATTTCCTGGTCTCACTAGTCCATACATAGTGCCTGTACCATTGGTGGTCTTGATATTCATTATGCACATTTCCTGTATACACACTCAGGATTGCAATCCCGTGAGGAGACATTGATTAAACGTTTTTCTTGCAGTCCATAGACATAGTAAAAAGTCAGATATATGATTTATGATCAAAATTGTTGAGTCATTCATTGAGCTAATTTTTAATGGCTTCTTTTTTAGATCATAAGTACAAAATTCACAAGTATTTTCAAATGTAGTCTTTAATATGACTCATTTCACAGAATTTTTTTGGTATAGAAACATCTATTGTATTCTACTTTAAGTGCTATTCAGTCTTTCATTTGTTTATACAGTCAGCCATCACAAGAGTCACTGTCTGAATCAAAGTAAGGTGCACAAGTTATTATTTAGAATAAAACGAAACAGGGAAAATTTTCATTTTGGGGACCTTCAGGTAATGATGCATACTCAATCAGCTTCATCATTCATTGTAAGAGCCTTCTATTGAGAAGGACACAATAAATTTATGAGAAACAGTGTACCACTGGCTTAGTTCTCAATTCCCAGAGGTAACGTCAGACATTCTATATTTTAATCATTATCTGCTTCATGAGCCAACAGGACAAGCAACTATCACATGCTAGCCATCAAAAAGATGCCAACACATCTAGAAAGATTATATCCATCACTAGATTTAGTGTGATAGCTACGTTCACAGGTCCTCAGGCAAAGAGAATCTTAGTTCAGTGTCCCTCAAACCTCCAGTTTCTTAGTAAAACCTTAAGGACTGCTGACAAGGCAACTTCTGGGTTAGGTCCTCATCTCTGAAATTTATTTTCCCTGGATTACATTCCTATGAATTCTGGAGCAAGTTGGAAGTTGCATGAATATCAAAGCTGAATTAAAGAAATAATCTGTAGAAAAACTCTTTAATAACTATAATCTATGAAGTCCTAGATAGCTGTCAGATGTTTCTTCGTATTTGTTGTGAGGTCCCATGCAGCTTCATAACTTCGTGTATAAGCAGGAAATGAAAATTATAATTTATAAGAAACATAATTGAACTGGTTTTTTTTTTCATTGTCAATTAGGGTGAGACTCAGAGAGAGAAATATTTCTCATATTCAAGAGAATATAAAAGTACAGATCCAAAATTGCTTCTTTCCATTATCTTTTAATATCTAGCACTCAAAATATGCCTTTTATTTTCCCAGTTTGTATACATGAAGCCAGGAATCTGAAAACCCACATTGTAGCATAGGCAGGTTTCACTCAGTAGAAGTTTTTTCTACCCTTTAAAAATTTGTATATTGTAATCATATACACAAAAAGGTTGTTATATATATATATATATATATATATATATAGTAATCATAAATACAAAAAGGTTGTAAAAATTTGCATTGTAGTAAAAATAATAACTAGCTTTCACTGAGAACAAAGTAGATACCAGGCACTTACTATGCACATACTCAGGGTAATCTCATGGGATAAGTGCACATTTTATTCCCATTTTTATAAGAAAATTATTTCTCAGTTAGATTAGGTAAATGCCTCAAAGTTATGAAGCTAAAAGTATCTGAGCTGCAAAGACTATGCCCTTCCTTCTGCCTTTTCTTCTACTGAAAAAACAAGGAAGCAAGTTAGTTGTCATTTGTTTGTCCCTCCTAATTCTTCCTCACACTTGTCCATCTTTTGTGCCCCTTGGGATTTAAGGTGGGTTTGGTTGATGGGGCTCAGCAAAACATGAGGGGAGAGGAAAAAAGTAAGGTTAGGGTTCTTATTTCCTCCCTGCAGGGACACTGAGTTTGTTAGCTTCTTTCTTTTTTCCTTTCTTCCTCCCTCCCTCTTTCTTTCTTTCTTTCTTTCTTCCTTCTTTTCTTTCTTTCTTTCTTTCTTTCTTTCTTTCTTTCTTTCTTTCTTTCTTTCTTTCTTTCTTTCTATATAGGAATATAGTTGATGAAAGTCAACAACTCATGTCAGGCAGTCCTTCCACACAGCACTCTTTGTCTCTCTCTGGGTTCTAATAACTGGTCCCCACCTCACCCCTTCAGGCTTAGCAGTAGTAAAAGCATCCTGAGTTTGTAGCTGTGGGATACAGCATTATCCTACACAATTTGAGTGTCATCTCTTTCTTGCCAGGATTCTGATAGATATATGGAGTCCATCAGAATCTGTTTCAGGAGAAATAAATTGTATAATTCATGTGTATTCATGTGAAATTGTCTTATCCCTATAAAGAGGATATAATCACAGGATATTATAAGATGCATTAAGATAGACATATCAGACCACTTAGCACAATTTCTGTCTCATATAGAGTATTTCATATATTTAGTTAAAGCAAAATATGAATTAATAAATACTTTAAATAGTCAAATTACTAGTCTGTCTTACCATGCTGCTATATGAATAGATTCTGGTACTGTCCTTCAGATTTTCTCATTCTCTTTCTGCTGTCCTGCAATTCAGGGCTCATGTTATGCTCTAAAATTTTTAACTAGTATTTTAACTGACCTGTGTTATCATTCCATATCAAATTCAAAATTATAATGACATTTCCCAAAAGGGCCATGGGGAAATGCAATTTATTGAAGAATAAAAGTTTGGGGTTCCTTCTGCTAAGCAGAACATAGATTTGAGTAAAATTAGAAAGTACAGGGTCATGTTCATTGAATACTGGGAAGGTGACAGACTTAGAGAGATCATTAGTACCAATGATGACACAAAAATATTTCAGTATCAACCTAGCTAAGCCAGATCAGATCTGTTTACCTCCTTCTTTAAGTTTCAATCATGTTCACTGTTATTTGTATCCTTTGGTAGTAATAAAAATATTGCAAATAAGATTTTCCATGAAGACGGGGCTTCCCTGGTGGTGCAGTGGTTAAGAATCCACCTGCCAATGCAGGGGACATGGATTTGAGTCCTGGTCCAGGAAGATCCCACATGCTGCGGAGCAACAAAGCCCATGCACCACAACTATTGAGCCTGCACTCTGGAGTTCATGAGCCACAACTATAGAGGCCACGTGCCACAACTCCTGAAGCCTGTGTGCCTAGAGCCCGTGCTCCACAACAAGAGAAACCACTACAATGAGAAGCCCGCGCACCGCAATGAAGAGTAGCCCCCACTCGCCACAACTAGAGAAGGCAAGAGAGCATCAATGAAGACCCAATGCAGCCAAAAATAAATAAATAAAATTAAAAAAAAAAAAGATTTTCCATGAAGATGTTGATGGCACTGTCTGGATTTCCTTGTCCTTTTTTCAAACATGTGAATACCATGAACAAATGATGCTCAATCTAGAAAAAAATCTAGCTTAGGGAACATTACTTTGGCAAACTATCTGATTCTACCCTTCATGTATCCCCACCCTACAACAATCATATCGTCTTCTATAATGCTTGGTACCTTGACATACCCGCTATTACCTTGCAACGGTTACTTTAATGTGTCTCCATTGTTGGATGTGGCCCTTTATGAGCATAGCATAGAACATGACATATAGGGAGAGCTCAATCAATGTTTGCATAATTTAAGTAAGAAAGCCATGACAACAATTAAAAATAAGGTATTCAAGGTCTGAGACTATGTTTCATGGATAGTAGGGCATCATCTTTAACATGATCCCGACATTTTCTCTGATAATTTTGATTTGGTTTTATGGGAAAACCCCAAACATTTCATACTAAAAATAGGCAAATGGGTATCTAAATCACCTTACTTTATAGTTTAGCCTTATTTATGTCCTATTACTCTGCCCCATTCATAATATAATTGTCAAAAATATTTATTTTATTTACATTTAGAACCACATACATGTGTAATAATTTTTACTTTAATCATCAAGCATAATTTAGAAAGCTCAAGAGGAGGAGGAATGTGTGTTGTATTTAACACACTCCATTTTTTTTTTTCCCTCTTGATGTTTTAAGATTCCTTCTTGTATTGTTTCCCTCTGCTTAAGTCATTAGTCTTTTAGTCATTTTTTAGAGTAGGTCTGCTGTTGAAAAATTCCCTTAATATTCATTTATCTGAAAATATCTTGATTTTTCTTCCTTCTTGAAGAATATTTCCACTGGAGGTAGAATTCTGGATTAACAAGTCTTTTATTTTAATACTTGAACAATGTTTTGCTACTTTCTTTTGGCTTCCAGGATTTCTGATGAAAAATGTGTTGTCGTTATAATATTTTCCCCCTATAGTTAAGCTACCATTTTTCTGTGGCTCTTTCAGGACTTTTATTTCCTTTATCTTTAGTATTCAGAAATTTGAATGTGTTTTGGTGTGGACTTCTGTGGATTTATCCCTTTTTGGAGTTCACTTATCTTTTTGAATAGGTAGGTTTCTGTCTTGTGCCAAATTTGGGGAGTTTCACTCATTCTTTTTTTCTTTTGAAAATTTTTTTAGAGCAGTTGTGATTGTACAACAAAATTGAGAAGCCAGTACAGAGATTTCCCATATACACTCTAACTCTACACAGGCACAGTTTCCTCCTATATCAACATATTGACCAGGGTGGTACTTTTTTTTTTTTAATTTAGCCAAGGATAAACCTACATTGACACATCATAATTGCCCAAACTCCATAATTTACCTTAGCATTCACTCTTGGTGTTCTATGTTCTATGGTTTTGGACAAATATATGGATATAATGACAAACATCCATCATTATAGTGTCATACACAGTATTTTCACTGCTCTAAAAATCTTCTATGCTCTGCCGATTTGTCTTCCCTTCCCCCCACCCCCACAAATACTAATTGTTTTTGTATGTACATAAGCTCTCAACTGCTCTGGGTAAATATCACGAAGTGTAATGTTGCATCATATAGTTAAGAGTATGTTTAGTTTCATAGGAACCCACAAAACTATCTTTCAAAGTGGCTGTACCATTTTGCCTTCTCCCCCAGCAACTTATGAGACTTCCTGTTGCTTCATACCCTCACCAACATTTGATGTTATCAGTGTTTTGGAGTTTGACCATTCTAATAGGTGTGTAGTAGTATCTCACTGTTGTTTTGATTTGCATTTTCCTGATAACATAGTATGTAAAGCATCTTTTCACATATTTATTTGCCATCTGTATAGCTTCTTTGGTGAGGTGTCTATTAAGGTCTTTGGCTCCATTTATATTCAGGTTGTTTGTTTTCTCATTGATGAGTTTAAGAGTCCATAGTATATTTCATATAATAGTCTTTTGTCAGATGTATCTTTTGTAAATATTTTCTCCCAGTCTGTGGCTTGTTTCCTCATTATCTTCAGACGGTCTCTTGCAGAGCAGAAGTTTTTAATTTTAATTAAATCCAACTTAATTATATTTTTCATGGATAGTGTCTTTGATGTTGTATGTAAATAATCAATGTCATTCCCAAGTCACCTAGGTTTCTCCTATGCTATTTTCTAGGAATTTTATAGTTTTGTGTTTTATGCTTAGGATTATGAACCATTTTGAGTTAATTTTTATGACGGGGGTAAGGTCTATGTCTGGATTTATTTTTTTGCATGTTGATGCCGCATTGTTCCAGTACCATTTGTTGAAAAGACTATCTTTGCACCAATGTATAGCCATTGTTGATATTCATAAAATAACTTGCTGGAATTTTGATTGGTATTGGACTGTATATATAGATCACATTGGGAATATCTGAACTCTTGACAACGTTGAGTCTTCTTATCCATCAACATGTATTTTGTCTCCATTTATTTATTTCTTTTATGATTTTGTTCATCAGAGTTCTGTCATTTTCCTCATACAGATCTGGTACATATTTTGTTAGATTTATACTTAAGTATTTTATTTTTTTGTGATGCTAATGTAAATAGTATTGTGTTTTTAATTTTAAGTTCCATTTCTTCATAATTGGTATATAGGAAATCAATTGACTTTTGTATATCAGCCTTGTATCCTGCAACCTTGCTATTATCACTAATTAGTTGAAAGAATATTTTGGCTCACTCTTAGATTTTCTACATAGACAATCATGTCATCTGTAAACAAAGACCATTTTATTTCTTTCCTCTCAATCTGCATGCCTTTTCTTTTTTTGTTGCATTAGCAAGGACTTCCTGTGTGATAATTTCTTCTTTCTCATGGTGTATAATTCTTTTTGTACATTTTTTAATTCAATTTTTTAACTTTTAAAATATTTTTGCATCTAAGTTCATGAGAAATATCGATCTGTAGTTTTCTTTTCTTAAAATGTCTTTGTCTGTTTTTGGTAATAAGGTATCACTGGCCTCAGAATGACTTAGCAAGTATTCCTGTTGCTTTTATCTTCTGAAAGAGATTGTAGAGAATTGGTATAATTCCTTCCTTAATGTTTGGTAGAATTCACCAGGAACCCACCAAGGCCTGGTGTTTTCTATTTTGAAAGAGTATTAATTATTGATTCAATTTCTTTAATAGATATAGACCTTTTCATGTTGTGGTCTGAGGGCAGATATTGTATAACTTCTATTCTTTCAAATTTGTTAAGGCGTTCTTATGGCTCAGGATATGGTCTATCTTGGTGAATGCTCCATGTGAGCTTAAGAAAAATGTGTATTCTGCTGTCATTAATTGAATTAGTCTATAGATGTCAACTATATTTAGTTTATTGATAATGTTGTTGAGCTCAACTGTGTCCTGTTCAACTGCTTTTCTGCCTGCTAGATCAGTCCATTTCTGAAAGAAGGGTGCAACTATTATTTCTTAGAGTAGTTCATCAGTCCATCCTCTTTCTCCTCTCCTTTCAGGATTCTGATTACAGGAATGTTAGATTTTTTAAAATATTTTATTTATTTATTTATTTGGTTGTGTTGGGTCTTAGTTGCAGCGCACGGGCTCTTCATTGTGACATGTGAGATTCTTTGTTGTGGCTCAGGCCTCTTTGTTGAAGCACACAGGCTTCTCTAGTTGCAGTGTGTGGGCTTCTCTTTAGTTGTAGCAAATGGGCTATCTAGCTGTGACATGCGGGCTTAGTTGCCCCTCAGCATGTGGGATCTTAGTTCTCTGACCAGGGACTGAACCCATGTCCCCTGCATTTGGAATGCAGATTCTTAACCACTGGACCACCAGGGAAGTCCCACTAATGTTAGATTTTTGTTGTTGTTATAGTCCCACAGGCTGCTCAGGCTCTGTTTACATTTTTTTTTCTCTTGTTTAGTTGCTTAACTTCTGTTTTTCTATCTTCAAGTCCATGGATTCTTTCCTCTGTTTTCCATTTTGCTGTCATGCTTACCCATTCAGTGTTTTATTTTGGCTACTATATTTTTCAGGTATTAAATTGCCATTGAGTTCTTTGTATCATCTATTACTTTGTTGGGATTGTCTCCTTTTTTTTTTAAATTTGTTCCAAATGTGTTTATAATTGCTCATTGAAGTATTTTTTATGATAACTGCTTTGAAATGTTTGTCAGAAAAGTCTAAAATGTCTGTCATATCCGTGTTAGCATATGTTGATTGTCTTTTGTCATTCAAGTTCAGCTTTTCTGGGTTTTTAATATGACATGATTTTTTTACTGAAATTTGGACATTTCATATTAGTTATGAAACTCTGGATCTTATTTAAGGCTTCTATTTTAGCTGGTTTTCTCTGACACCATTCCATCCGTAGAAGGGAGTATGGCATCCTCCTTTTACCTCCAGATGAAGGTAGAAGCCCAGGTTACCCAGTTGGCCTCCATTGACATCCACAAAGGAGTGGCTAGAAGAGGGAATGAACAGAATCTCATAGGAGCTTTTGGAGGGAGCATGATCCTGCTGACATCTTGATTTCAGGCTTCTATCCTCCAGTACTCAAAGGGAATAAATTTCTATTGTTTTTAAGCTACCCAGTTTGTGATAATTTGTTACAGCAGCTACAGAAAACTAATGCAATTGTCCCTATAGAAAATCTAATGGAATCTACCCAAACTCAAATAGAGGTAATAAAGTTTAGCAATATCACAGAATATAAAAATCAATAGTATTATATAAATTAGTAATAAACAAAGATAAATTAGTGTAAAAATAAGAAATATTTGGGAACTAATCTGTTAAAAGAAATAAAAGATGTGTACACTGAAAATTTTAAAGCACTGATAGATAAGTTGAAGGAGATTTAAATAAATGGACTCAATTTTGTTAAGATATAAGTTCTCACCAGATTTATACATAGATTCAATATAATGCCTAACAAATGCCCAGCAGGGTTTTTTTCCTTTTTAAGAATCTGAAATACTGATTCTAAATTTCAATTGGAAAAGCAAATAGTCAAGAAGAGCAAAAACATATTTGAAAAACAGGAACAAAGTTTGGAAAACAACACCACTTGATTTTTAAAAATATGTTAAAAACTATGTCAAGCTAAAAGAATCAATGAAATAGAATTAAGCATCCAGAAATAGACCTACAAATATTCATAGGCAATTTCATGGAGTAATTTTTTCAACAAATGATGCTGTAACTATTGGATAGTCACTAGAAAACAAAACAAACAAAACTTGAATTCATACCTTGAACCATATTCAAAAATTAAGCCAAAATAGAGAAAAATCTTAAATGTAAACATAAGATTATGAGACTTTTAGAAGAGAATACAGTAGAACACATTTGTAGCCTTGTTTAGGCAAAATTTTCTTACATATGACACCCAGAGCACAATCTATTAAAGAAAATATTGATAAACTGGAATCTAAAAAAATTACAAGCTTGTGCTCTGCAAAAGACACTGTTATGATAATGAAGACAAGGCATGTACTGAGAGAAAATATTTGCAAAGCATACATCTGATAAAATACTTATATCCAGAATAATAAGTACCCCCAGTATTTAATAAGAAAACAAATGAATAAAAATGAACAAAAATTTTGAGCATACAGTTTAGTAAAGAAGCTTACATGTGGCAAATAAACACATGTAAAGATGCTTCAAATCATTAGGCATTTGGGAAATGCAAATTAAAACCACAATGTGATGTCACTACACACCTGTTAGAGTGGCTAAAAGTCACTGACCATATCTAGTGTTGACAAGGATATGGAGAAACTGAAACTTGCATACACATTACTGGGAATTTATAACGAGTTTGAAGAAAGTTTATCAGATTCTTTAAAATTAAATATTTAAAAATATTTTTATTGTTATGTAGCCATTTTAATCCTAGAAATCCATTTTTTTTACCCAAGAAAATGAAAGAATGTGTCTTTGTAAACACACATACATGGACGTTCATAGCAGTGTTATTTGTCACAACTCCAAACTGTAAACAGATGAAATGTCCATTAACGGGATAAACACATTTTAGTATAGCAATAAAATGGGAAAAAAAGAAGGAATGAACCATTGGTATATTCTACACATAACTGAATCTCAAAATAATTTATCCCAAGGGAAAGAATTTGAACTAAAAGGCATACATACTGTATAATTCAACTCACGTACATTTTTATAAAATTCAAATTAGCATATAGTGGCAGAAAGCAGATCAGTGGTTCTTTGGTGATGGAGCATCAGTGTGGGATGTGATGGAGAGATTACAAAGGGTCATTAAAAAGCTTTGGGAGTGATGGATAGACTCAATATTTTGATTCTGGTGAATTTTTTGGTGGATGTATACATATGTCAAAATTTATCAAATTGTGTACTTTAAATATGTTCAGTCTATTGTATGTCAATTACACTTCAAAAATTTGTTTAAAAAGAATATATTTAGAATGGCACTAAAAGATGCTTAGAAGTAAATTTAATGAAAGATGTGAATTGCTGTAGGACTAGTATTTGTGAACATACACAAATTGACTTTAAATTTTATATGAAAATGTAAAGGGTAAATAGAATTAAGACAATTTTGAAGAAGGAAATGGGAGGACTCATTCTACTAGGTATCAACACTAATTATAAAGTCCCAATAACAGAATGTACATATAGACAAAAAGAATAGAAATTCTAGAAATAGGTAACACATAATATTGAAACATAATATATGACAAGGTGGCACTTCAGAGCCATGGGGTAGCAGTGGTGTTGAATCTTGACCTTAATCCACTATACAGAAATCTAACTAACAAGTTGATTGTAGATGACAATATTAAAGAAAAAAATTGAGCTTTTAAAAGATAATATAGAATAAGATCTTTTCAGTCTTATGTAGAGAAATATTTCTTAAACAAGACACAAAAGAACTACACTTAAATTTTTAAAAATTGACATATTGGACACAAAAATATTTCAACGGGACACAAAAAGAACATAATGGATATCTGATAAATTGGACTACATTAAATTTAGAATCTTTGGTCCATGTAACATTGTTTGAGGATGAGGAAGTTAAGCTGAGGCTGGGTACTAAACAATACAATTTTTGAACGTTTTATGTGTGATAGTATTTGTTTCCCCATTTCCATATGGGCTATGACAACAGGAGATCTATTTTTGAAGATGTAGTAAGAGATATTTTGGTTAGTTTTTGGATGAACTTACTTAGAGGATTCAGAAAACTTATCTGAATATTTTACAGGGTTAAAAATCCAATGAAATAAAATAGCAATTTACTTCTCTGGAATAGGTTAAATGGCTAAGTCCATGATAGCCTGTTATTGCTAAAAATGATTTATTTGGGGAAATGTTTTGTTCACTGATCTCCTGATACATTCTTCAAGCTGTGACAATGTTAGACTGACATTTTAAAACTCACATCTCTATTCCTAACAGAATCATAAACTTAATGGCATATTCTACCAAATGATAATAGTTGGGACAGTGATCTAACTCAGCTTCCCAGTGAGTCTCAAAAAGGAGAAGGCTGCAGTGGGAATGCAACCTAGGAAAATGTGGATTGTACTGGGGAGTCATATTTTTATAAAACATTTGTTTAAGTTAGAAAAAACAATAGCAGAAGAGAAAGGACTTCTGTTTTTAGTCAAGAAGGTGTAAATATAAAACTGGGCAAACATATGAAGCAACGCTTTCAAGGAATTGGAACACAGAGAAGAGAAATAAAATAACCTAAGCAATTTTGAAAAATCAGAACAAAATTACAGAACTTACACTCCCTGAGTTAGAGACTAATTACAGTTTTAATAACCAGTGCAATGGGTATTGGGGTAAGGATGGGTAAACAGATAAACAAAATATAAAGTATAGAGATAGATCTTCATATTTGTGGTCAATTGGTTTTTTGACAAACATGTTAATGTTGAGGCCATTTAATAGAAAAAGATATGCTTTTAAACAAAGACCATGGACCGACTATATAAATTTTTAGGAAAAAATAAATTTTGATCCCATATCACACCATACAGAAAAATTAATTTGAGACATAGACATAAAAGAGACCTAAATTTTAAAGTAAACTATAAACTTGCTGAAAGAAAACAAATGAGCATATCTTCATGATCTTGGGAAAGGCAAAGAATTTTCAGAGGGAATACAGAAAGCACTAAATATAAAAACTTTTAAAATGCATAGATTGATTTTCATCAATACTATAATATTTTGTTCATCAAAGACATGGAAAGAAAATAAAAAGGCAAGGCATATACTGAAAAAAATATTCTTGGCACATATCCCTGACAAAGAATTTGTACCCAGAATACTAATGATATCTTACTAATTCATAATAAAAAGAAAAACAGCTCCAAAAATGGTCAATATATTTGAACGTTACAGAATAGCATATATAAATGATCATTAAACAAGTGAAATGTATTAGTGTCATTATTAAGTAGCAGGTAAATGCAAATTAAAACTAAAATGATACACAATTCCACACCCAGAATAGGCAAAGTATATAGAGGTTCACAGCACCAAATATTGGTAAACGTGTGGAATAACTAGAACTTTGAGTGTAATATGGTACTGTACTTTGGAAAACTCTTTCTAAAAAATGTGAAACTTATATCTCCCCTCTGACATAGTAAGTCTACTAAGGTATATATCCAAGAGAAATAAAAAATACATGTTTAATACAGATGGCCAAGAGGCCTATGAAAATTATTAGAGAAATGCAAATCAAAACTACAATGAGATATAACCTCACACCAGTCAGAATGGCCAGCATCAAAAAGTCTACAAACTGGAGAGGGTGTGGAGAAAATGTAACGCTCCTACACTGTTGGTGGGAATGTAAATGTACAGCCACTATGGAGACCAGTATGGAGGTTCCTTTAAAATCTAAAAATAGAACTACCATATGATCTTGCAATCCCACTCCTGGACATATATCAGGAAAAATCTCTAATTCGAATAAATACATGTACCACAATGTTCATTGCAGCACTATTTACAATAGTCAGGACATGGAAGCAACCTAAATGTCCATCAATAGATGAATGGATAAAGAAGATGTGGTGCATATATACAATGGAATATTACTCAGCCATAAAAAATAATGAAATAATGCCATTTGCAGCAATATGGATATACCTAGTAGAGATTATCATGCTAAGTGAAGTCAGACAGAGAAAGACAAATATCATATGATATCACTTATAAGTGGTAGCCAAAAAAATGTTACCAATGAATTTATTTACAAAACAGAAATATACTCACAGATTTAGAAAACAAACTTCTAGTTACCAAAGGGGAAAAGTGGGGGAAGGGATAAATTAGGAGTTTGGGATTAACATATACACACTACTATATTTAAAATAGATAACAAACAAGGACCTACTGTATAGCACAGGGAACTCTACTCAATATTCTGTAATAATTTAAATGGGAAAATAATTTGAAAAATAATAGATATTTGTATATGTGTAATAGAATCACTTTGCTATATACCTGAAACTAACACAACATTGTAAATCAACAATACTTCAATATAAAATAAAAAATTTTAAATATATATTTAAAAACACTTGCACAAGAATGTTTATAATAGTTCTAAGCTAGAAAGAACACAAATGTCATCAACATAAGGATGAATAAATTATTGCAGTATATTCATCATAATGGAACACTACTCAACAATACAAAAGAATTAACTACTGATACACAAGCAGCATGGAAGTTTATGTTATGCAAAAGAAGCCAAACATACATCAGAGTATACTAGTATAACTCCATTCATGTAAAGTTCAAAATCAGAGAGAATTAATCTATGGTGATAGAAATCCATAGTGGTTGCCTATGGGAGGAAGAGTGGCTTGGGGTTGACTCGAAAATGGCATGTAGGATCTTTAGGGGATGATGGGAATGTTCTTTATTTTGGTGTGGGTGTTGGTTAAATGAGTATAAACATTTAACCAAAACTCATTGAATTGTACACTTAATTCGTATGCATTTCTCTATATGTAAATTTCCCCTCAATAAAAATATTTAAAAACATATGAGCTAACATATGTAAAATGTATGCATGTTACACCTCACATCGAAGATGAACTAACAGTACCCAGAGACTGTGCAAATTTTACCCAGAAGATGTGCAGGAGAGGACACATTTTACTCTCCATCCCTTAGTCCACCTCATAGAATCACAAAGACATTAATCACCAGTTGTTAAAAGTAATTCAATATTTAACACATAGTGCATTAGTAAAAGTCACAATCATAAGAAAATTCAAATCATACAATGCCTTAAATGCAATAAAAACCTATTCCTCATTCACATAATTTCCAAATTGATGCTCTTGATTGGTGGGTAGATCCCCTTGAAATGTCCATTCAGGGACTGAGCCTTCCACTGGTGACTCTGCCATTTACAAGGTCACAACCCATCTTGTCTCCATTCCAGCCAGCTGGAAAGGAAAACAGCTTGAAGAATCATGCCTGGTAAGATTTAAGGTGTGGGACTAGAAGGAGCATACAGCACTTCTACTCACATTCCATTTTCTAGAACACAGTCACATGGCCACATCTCATTGCAAAGGAAGAATGGAAATATAAACTAGCTATGTGTTCAGTGAGAAAGCAAGTCTGGTGAACAGATAGCCAATCGTTATCACATCTATGAGGAGTCCATGTGCGAGGAAGGAATTCTGTTTCTTTTTTTCCTCATTTTCTCCTTCTGTTGTCAGCTTCCACTGAGGAAGATGTGCAAAAGCTACCCTGTATGAATATGAATATCAAGTAGTTATCACTCATTCTTAAATATTCTGAAAGCCAAATTGCTAGGTATGTGTGTGAAGACATCACATTTTATTATGTTTGCTGGGAACAAGCACCCTGAATGAATGACTATGTATCTATGATCCAGAGAGCCCTGGGGATCCTCAGAAAATGATCAAAATGTCCATGAATCCACATAAAATCTAAGTAAGCATTGTCTGCCTAAATAACATTTTTCACACATTTGTGTCTTTCATTTTTTCAGAAATAATAGCATATTCTAGTTAATGTCTTATTAAATTCATAGTAGAATTTTGTTACCATACATGTTTTGAATTACTTTTATTTTCATTTTAGAATGGAGTCCTTACATCAAAATGCTTGGAAATCACATATTCTAGATGATTACCAGCTGTTATCATTACTGTGGCCAAAACAACAGTCTGTTTCAAGACATGATTTAATTCAGATTTTTTAAAAAGTCAATCAAATTATTTCTCGGCATTAAAATCTTATACAATCTTGGGCTTCCCTGGTGGTGCAGTGGTTGAGAGTCCACCTGCTGATGCAAAAAAAAAGAGAAAAAAAAGAAAATCTTATATATTCTTGAACTCTCAGAACAATTATATTTTCTACAAGATTTTTTCATTTTAAGAATTAAAAGCCATCACAGCAAATTTCCTGCTGGGAGGCATCCAATCATATGAGCAGTAAATACCAAGACCACTGAATTTTGTGTGTGTGTGTGTGTTACGCGGGCCTCTCACTGTTGTGGCCTCTCCCGTTGCGGAGCACAGGCTCCGGATGCACAGGCTCAGCAGCCATGGTTCACGGGCCCAGCCGCTCCACGGCATGTGGGATCTTCCCGGACCGGGGCATGAACCTGTGTGCCCTGCATCAGCAGGTGGACTCTCAACCACTGTGCCACCAGGGAAGCCCCTGAATTTTTGATATAATCATAGATTTATCCTCTAACCAGGTCTCTTTAAGAAATATTCCTCTCTGTTCATCACTCGTCAATCTTTTTACTTTTTTCTTAGGTTTTGAGATGGATAATACTGTGTTGTGCACCCCGTCTCTAAGGATCCTCTCAAATTGACCATCAAACCAACAAAAGCATCTTACTACCTGCTACTCAGGGTTCTACCTGCTATTTACACTGCACCAACTCCACAAACCAGCAGGTCTTTACAATTTTTACAAGTAGTATCTAGTATTATATCCTTCATATTATTAACTCCACATAAAAATGCAACTTCATTGAATTCACATTCACATCTGCACCAAGAGGAAACATTAACTCTCTAAGGGTGAGAAGAATGCAAAACCAGGAATACAGAAAGTTATGGAGCTTTTCACCCTCCAGCCAGTATCTAGGTTTCCTGTAAGGCAGATAAATTAGAATCTGGCTATGAAAAGAGTAGACATGGAAGATATTCCCTAAATGTTAGGACTTTTAAAAAATACATTCCACCTCTTGTTTCTAAGGCAAATGAAGGCAAGTTGTTTTACCCTGTAAATAAGTGTTTTGACATCTTCATTAATAAACAAACCAGTAATGAAGGTAGATTATAAGATGTTGTGACACTGATGAATGGAACTGAGATGAAACATTCCAGGCACTGGCCACTGCTTCCTTCTGGAAATACAGACTCCTCTCATGACAAACGTGTGATGCTAAGAGTGGGTGACAACTTTTGAATAACAGAGAGCAATGTAAGTATTAAATGAACTAATAGATTGTAATCTTGAGTTATTCCATTATTAAATAGTGAGCTCAAGCCCTCCTTCAAAACATAACCAAAACAAGGATTTCCAAACAACTCCCATATAACATCAGACAGTATAATTGGTATTATTAAGTTACATTTTAAAATAAAGTTAAAAATACAGTATATTCTAAAAGTCACAGAAATGTCTTATGATCATTGCTTATGAACTTCCTTAAAAGGTCTTAAGATATTAAAAGCCTTCCAAATCAGGATCCTTTGGCAGCCTGTGACTGCTGATATCATTGAGTTGATTGCCCAACTCTAAGTGAATTAGTCTAGCATAAAAGCTTATTTTGTTGCCTGAGCAGAAATGAGAAAAGGCAAAGTCATCAGTGACAGTTTTTAATGACTAAATGCTAAGAAGCAATGTCTCCTAACACCCTCACTAAATTCTATCTTAAAAGTCATTACAGATACTCTTCTCTTCTGAGGGCTGGTTTCCTTTTTGTGTCTCTAAATAGATTTTGGGGAAAAAAGCTACTGTCCATGGCTGTCACTATTAATTAGTATCTCCTGAGGGCTGCTTCCTGCCCAAGGCACTCACCATCCCCGGCCAGACCCTACAGGGACTTACAGAAAAACCTTGTTTACTCAGCGTGGCTCTCATGCTTGTATTATTTGATGGCATTATGGAGAAGGACTCATCGGTGTCTCTCTGTAGGAGTTGAAGTCAATTTTATATGTGGTGAGAACTTCACCTGTGCTAATCTTGGAGCGATGAATCCTCAGCTAGACATAAAATTTTAGGAAAAAAACAACAACTGTGAGGTGAATTATGCAGCTTATAAATTACAAGCAGTGAAAACACTTCTATTGAGTTACGTTTATAAATCTATTTTTATTCAATGTTGTTTCACACATTCCTTATTATTATTTATTTTTCTCTTCTTAAATATTATGTTGCTTCTCATGAGAAAATGACTTTCTGAGGAAATTGACATGGCAGTCTTTTCAGATCTGGCAGGTAGTTTTTTAAATTTATGTGTATAATAATAGAAATTCTTTCCAAGGGTGTTTGTAGACTCAGAAGCTAATGTGCCAAATTGAGCCACATTTTTGATCAGAGGTATTTGAAGGGTATCTATTGTTTTTCTGTTCTCTCCATTCCATTTTTCCTTCTCTTGGTAACAGGATTCAGCCCCAGAAGTGGGTGTGAGACTCACTCGGGGCCTGTTGTGACCATCCCAAGACCTTTCTCACTGCACTGTGTAGAGAAGAAGCTTGTTTACCTGTAGCTTCAAGCCTGAGATGAGGGAGCTGGGGACTGCTGGTGGTCATGGTCCTTCCTGAAGGAGAAGCCAACTGGAGAGGTGAAATTGGTGAGGAAATAGACTCAGAGAAGATACGATGAGAGGCCTGGGGCTCTTGGGGGTTTACGGTTGTTTGTAAAGTAGGATCCTCCTTTCTAAAGTATGGTAATATCAGGTTGATAATCCCTCCTTTTACTTGAGCATTTGAATTGAATTTCCATCCTTCAGCTGCCCTAATCAGTTTGGAAACCCAGTGCCTTTCTGGGATGGAAGACTCCATACAAGTCTTTGTGGTGTTCAGTCTCTCTAGTTTCCATCCCTACCTTCCCTGATTAATGATGATTAGAAACAGATAAATGCTCCTATAAATTGGTACTTGCTGTGTGCTAAACACGAGACTAAGTACTTCACATGCACCATCACACTGAATTTTCTCTGTAACCCTGTGAGGAAGATATAATCATTTTTTCCTTTTCAGAGATGCAGAAGTTACTAAGGTAAGGTGCACTACCAGCAGGTTGCCTGATTTGAACCCAGAGCCCACCTTCTTAATTTCCCATCAGGTAAATCTGGAAATCTCAACAGTGGGCTAGAATAATGGGGAGGCTTCCGAGGAAAGGGGTGGCAGAGGTGATGTGCTTTTCCTTATTTGTCTCAATTTACATGTTCTCTGATTTTGTTGAGACAAATCTACTATCAGCATAGGCGGTGCCCGATTTGTTTCTATGGGTTTCTTGTTCACAAACTACAATTTGAAATCTCTCATATAGAAAAAAACAAAATTTAATTTTTGGAACCATAGACCAACTACAGATTTTTTGTAGAAAGCTACTGAATATTTATTGCTTTCATGCAAAATGATAGCCTTATAGTTTCCCATATGTTCAATGTTACTGGGTATTGACATAAAGTGATTTCTCAAACACCCACGGAATCCTACAAATGCTGTCTGCCCAGTGATATTTACAACATAAAAAAATGTTCACACTTTCTCTCACTTCCTGATACAGAGGAATGGGAAACTTTGTAAATGACAGTTATTAATTTACAGACTTGAATTTTTTTCTTCTAAAATCTCTGGGCTCTTTGTTTGGAGCCCAAAAGTCAGAAATTAGTTTTGCCAAAAATGTTGGACTACTGATGCTACTTCTAGCTTTGTTAGCAAAAATATATAATACATATGAGCTTTTGCTTCTTCAGCCATAAAATGGAGATAATAAGAGTGTCACAGTGTATGGTTGTTGTGAGAATTAAAGAGTGACATCAACACACAGTAACTGGTGTCAGGCACATTAATGATAAATAGAAGCCATTGTTGTTAACTGTAGTAGTAGTTCTGTGGGTTTATGTCAGCAGACCGTCACCCTTGGGCTGGCAGCTGCTCCTCTATATACACCCTAACATCTCTTTGTTAATCACAGCCTTTATGCTGTTGGTGGAGTTGGGTACAGCCTGTGGAGGGGGTGATGCTTTGCCTCACCCTCTAAGCAGTTGGGGAGACAGTGGGATGGAAAGGGACATACAAAGAATGGAGGTGTCTTGCTTAGATCCTAAAAGAGTAACTGGGAGCTAGTTCAGAGAAGGGAGTAAGAGGACAGCTCACCAGTGAAACTCACCTTCTCCCAGAGAGGGCCTAATGGACTGTGTATATGGACTTGTCAAAGATGTTTGGAATTATTTGAGATGATCCTACTGCCAACTCCTTCTGCCGTGGCAACAAATAGTTTTCAGCTGCTAGCAGGTGGTACTCAGAAGTCAGCCATATCTGGGATAATTGGTGATTAAGTCAATGGGCTGCAGAGTTGGCCAGGGGGGAGCCACAGAGCCTCAGGGAGAATTTTAAAAGCACCATGAAGGACTTAGGCCAATAATTATAAGATCAACATGAAGTAGGTACGGTTTTCAGAAAATATGACCAAAATTAACTCAAGTGATAAAATACATCAAGAGAAATTGTAAAAGTAGTCCAAGAACTCTCCTGAAAATGGACCAGGTCCAGTTTAAAAGATGAGTGCTGTGACCTCTTTAAGAAAGAACTATTTCCTATGGCATAAATCTGGTCCATAAATTGGAAGAAAAGTTGTCCAGCTCAGTTGCCTAAGTTTGCCAAATGATGATAATTAATCCATACTAAATGAAAAAACAGGAAAATCTTATCTGAGGATATAAAAATCATATAAATACATCAAGATAATGATGATATTTCTAAAGGATACACTCAATGTGGCAATTCTCCCCAAACTGATAAATTTAATGTAATCCTAATCAAAATTTCAAGAACATTTTTAATGGAACTTGACAAGCTCATTTTCAAGTTCATATAAAAGAGAAAATATAGAAGATTAGCTAAATAAATTATAGGGAGAGAAAAATGGAGGTGCTTGCTCAGCAGATATCACGTCATGAACCATATAAAGAAATAAAACTATAAAAATAAGGATAAGAGTAAATTAATAATTCAGGGATCCAAACAGATAATTCATACACAGACACACACACAGTGTGTATATCATGTTATATATCATGATATACATAGTATGTTGCGTATATGAAAGTCACAGTGTTTCAATGTAGTGATGAACGTATTGAAAGGATACACATGTCACCTGGCATCAGTTATTCTTGATGGAGATTATGAGACTGGGAGATGGTAAAGGGATATAACCCCATGTACTTCTAAGTATTTTAATCTTTCATACCCAGAAGTATTTCTTTTTTTTTTTTTTTTTTTTTTGCGGTACACGGGCCTCTCACTGTTGTGGCCTCTCCCGTTGTGGAGCACAGGCTCCGGACGTGCAGGCCCAGTGGCCATGGCTCACGGGCCCAGCCACTCTGTGGCATGTGGGATCTTCCCAGACCGGCGCACGAACCCATGTGCCCTGCATTGGCAGGCGGACTCTCAACCACTGCGCCACCAGGGAAGCCCCAGAAGTATTTTTGTAATGAATTATGTAAGGTTTTTAAAATTTTTTTCTGAGAATTTGTGTATTTTCTGTTTTATTTTCTGCCACATTTATTTTGTAAAATGAAGGAAAGAATTTTAAGAGGGAAGACTTTCCCTCTGGAACTGGGTTCAGATCCTGGCTATCCCATTTTCTAGCAGGGGGAATCATGGATGAGTTATTTAACTTCTTTCTGTCTTAGGTTTCTCATCTGTAAAATGGGACTAATGATACTTTATGTGGCTGTTAGGAAGGTCGAATGAAATAAGATATGTCATGTGCTTAAAAAAGATTATTGGGCTTCCCTGGTGGTGCAGTGGTTGAGAGCCCGCCTGCCGATGCAGGGGACACGGGTTCGTGCCCTGGTCCGGGAAGATCCCACATGCCGCGGAGCGGCTGGGCCCGTGAGCCGTGGCCGCTGAGCCTGCGCGTCCGGAGCCTGTGTTCCGCAACGGGAGAGGCCACGGCAGTGAGAGGCCCGTGTACCGCAAAAAAAATAAAAAGATTACTAATGAATCCTCTTGAGTTGTTAGCATGACTCATGTGAGGAATAGAAAGAAAACAAGCATGGCTGGAAGGTATGGGAGTTTGTGGGGTTGTTCTAAGAGAAATATTTCAAATTTTAAAATGATTCCTAAAGGCAACGGGAAGAATTGAAATATTTCTATGCAATGAAAACATGACATCAGATACATCCTTTATATAGATTCCCTTGGCAGATTAGTTATTGCATTATAATTTATTACATTTTATAGTTTAATTCTATTTTATAATTAAATCTATTGCATACTATATGTCAAGAACTTTAACTGATAGCTAATGATAATGTGAACACTGATATGTAAAAGAATATTTGCTTCTGAAAGCCTGTGAAGTATAACTGTGGCAACTATCTCTCCCAAGAATGCATCTTGTGGCTTAGTCAGTTCAGTGGAGTTGTGTTTTGCGGCCCTTCTGATTGCTTATGACCAGGGACATGTTATTTATGCTACTGGTGAACTGTGGGGAAAGAATCAGCAACTCAGGCAGCTCTGAAGAGTCCTGGGAATTTGAGTTTGTGACATTTCAGTCTTTAAAATGTATATTTACTTTGTTATTCTAATTTTTTACTTCGTTATCTTATTATCCTAATTGATTATTTTAAGAAATCTCATTAAAATATACCACATACATATGCATACATATTTAATTTAGATATATTAGCACAGGCATAGGTTTATGACTAGATATTTTAATAAGTTGTTATGAAATTGCTTTGTATTATCAGAAATTTTATAGAGAATTTTAATACATGTTTAATACGTGTTTTGGGAATAAATCATTTTAAATTATATATATTGTTGGTTTCTAAAAGCAGCATAAAAGCTTTAAAGAGGCAACATTACCAACCTGTCTTTTTCATTTACTCTAAATAAACACATGTAAGTCTTATGACAGGGAAGGTATTATACGAGGCTGTGTTTGATCTAAGTGACTTTTGTTTCCTCAGCCTTTGACATTTTAATCTTTCCAAAACATTTGTTGGGGATAGGCAGAGAAAAACAACTCCCCTTTATAATGCTAGAGAGAGGAAAAAAGATCTCCTGAAAAACATCGTGATGTAATGGGTATTGGGCTCAGAATGTAAACAGAGATATTAATGTATCTATTGAACTAAGAAAACAGCTGTGATGAAACAGGAATATTTGCCCATAGTTTTGATGTTAAGATAAAAGCTAGATGCATATAACAGAGCATTCTACCAAATGTTCACGTATACGTTTACCAGTTGTTTTAAGAAAAGTGAATGGATCTTAATGTGTATAATGCATACATTTATATTAAATGACACAGATATTTAGTCTTAAATTCATATCAGAAATATTTGTGAAGATTCAGATCTCTGCTTTTCTGAGATAAATCATGGTCTTATGCGTAAAATTTCTAGGGCCAGATTTCTGGAAGTGGAGATTGCCTCTGCCCAAGCAAAGATACAAATGCAGACTTCATTTAAATTTTGTGAAGTTTAATGAAATTGAATAATATGCAAAACAGTCTACTGAGTTCAATCCCTGGAGCTTTTCATCTCTGTGAAGTACTGGTCTTTAACTTACAGCAAATATTACTGGTCATTGTTAGATCGAGTGATTTTTAAGTGTTTATTATAATTTCTAATATTTCTATTATTAGTCTTATTACGGATGCCCTTAATCAGAAACATTTTAAATTTCTAATGAAATGTTTGTAAGTTTATATTTAATATTTAGAATTTCAAAGAAGAAAAGCAGATCATGAGCAGCCCCAGTAGCCCTCACTTGTCCACATTTCTGCTTCTGTTCACTAATCTTTCCAGAGGAAGCCATTTTGAACACCACGGAACAGATCTGTCTATTTTTAGACTCCATATCAGTTGGTTTCTAAAACCTTTTAAAACCGTGTTATGGATTTGGACCTCAGGGCCAGTGTCAGATGGGGAATTATGCATCTCTGTTTTATGCTAATGCACCTAGAGAATCCTCAGGAAGACTAACGGGGGTGTCCTGGCCAACATCTCCAGTAGTGTAAGGTAAGCCAAGGGACCTCATCAGCCCCAGGCTTTGTCCCCAAAAGAATAAGAGTGGAAACCAGGAGCAAAAGAGCAGATCATGCCGGACATTTTGCCAATCGCCCTTCATATCTCCTCCACCATTTCTCTCCATCCTGCTCTGTGTTCTGGGAGGTGGTTATAGGAACCCATAAACAGGGTCCCCACACTCTGGCTCCTTTGTGTGTCTCCTTAGTGGGAAGGGCTGGCAGGAGACTGGAGGAAGGAGGAAAAAGAATCAGGGAATTGATTCCCCCAGAAATTTCTCTGAAGAGAAGCTGTTAAAGAAAAAATCTGACACTTGTGAAAATTATAAGGAAGATTTTATTCAGGACTATTGGAATAGGTGTCAAGATTATTGCAGTAGGGGAGCCGAATGAGGCTCAACTCCTAATACAGTAAGAATGGGTAGGGGCTTATAGCCAAAGAGCAGGTTGGGGGTCGGTGGATGGAAGATGACTAAGAGTGGACATCAAGGGTGGGGCATTCTTGCTAACCTGGCCTATCTATAGAGTTCTGTGAAGGAAAGAGTTTGTCAGTGCCCCCTGAGGGTCCTCTCTTCTAACTTGTGCTTCCTGCCCTTGCTCCTGAGGCCTGCTACTAGGCGGTGATTCCCTGCTATTACAAAATCCCACTTTTTGGTTTTCCTTAACTTTGGCCATACCTTTGTAAATAGTGTCTAATAAATTCTCCTGAGTTACCCCACTGAATAATTCATCTGATACCATTCCTAGTCTCTTTCTCTCTCTCTGCCTCTCTGTGTCTCTGTCTCTTTCTGCCTCTCTCTCATCCAAGCTCTAACCAGCTGACCTTCTTCCTCTTACAAAAGTATGCATCACATTCATGGCTTATATTTCCTCTGACCTGAAGCTATGTCCCCATTCTTCTCCCTGCCACCTTCCTCTTTTTACTCACATCTTGACTCACCTCTCAGTCCTCCCCAAATTATCTTTCCAACTATACCTTGTTCCAATATTAAATTTTATTTTTTTCTTAGCACTGATCACAATCTGAAATTATATCATTTAGATACTTCTTTACTGTGTTGGTTAATGTTCAGTTGTAGACAGCAATTTTATCATTTTTAAGCAAAAAAGGTTTCTTCTTTGTTTGTTTGTTTTGCCTTGCACACTTTGGTTTACAGAATCTCATAGAAGTTTAGGAAACAAAGTTTGGTTGTCACATAGCAAGAAGAAATCTACCTAGAAAACTGCCCATCCACCATGTAGAACTGTCAATGACTATCCCACTGCCACTGCCATGTATTGCTGGGGGAGCTGCAGACCTAACCTAAGATTCTCTGCTAGAGTCACAGCAATGACAAATGACACCTCAGGGCTGTTCTTCCTGAAAAACACAGGACCTGACCTCCTAAAACTCACTTCATATCCCAGGTCTTGCATGATGCAGAACCTAGCTGCAAGGGAGTCTGTGAAGTGGACACTGGTGTTCTAGCTTCTGCTGAGGAAGGGCTACTTCAGGGGGCTTAAATGGTGTTGGAAGAGCCAGCTGCATTTTCTGTCCCACTCCTGTAAAATCTGAGCTCTCCCAACAGTGTAGATGGTTTTTACCACTGAATAGTCAGGGTCTATATCAGCGACTGCTCTACTGTAAATGTTCAGTAAGTTTTTTGTGGAATAAATGAATTTAAAAATATATATTTCACTTTTATTTACACAAAGGGGCCACACTGTATATTCTGCACTTTTTTCCTTTAATAATATATCTTACAAAATTTCCCTATATCAGCACAGTTAGATTTATCATTTTATTTTTAATGGGACACATAGTAATCACTATATAATTGTACCATAATAAAAAAAAAACAGTTCCTTATTGTCAATTTGTATTCAATTTTTTTTTTTTTTTTTGGCTGCATTGGGTCTTCGTTACTGCACACAGACTTTTCTCTAGTTGTGGCGAGTGCAGGCTACTCATCATTGCAGTGTGCGGGCTTCTCATTGCAGTGGCTTCTCTTGTTGAGGAGCACGTGCTCTAGGTGTTTGGGCTTCAGTAGTTGCAGCACATGGGCTCAGTAGTTGTGGTGCATGGGCTTAGTTGCTCCATGACATGTGGAATCTTCCTGGACCAGGGATCAAACCTGTGTCACCTGCATTGGCAGGTGGATTCTAAACCACTGCGTCATGAGGGAAGTCCTCAATTTCTTTTCAGTGCTTAAATAATGACAATGAAAAAACTTAAATTCATACCTTGTCAAGTACGTCTTAAGGTAAATTTCTACCAGTGAAGTTGATGTCAATGTATTTGTATACATAACAATATGATAGAATTACCTAATTTCTTTTCAAGAAATTAAGCTCTCACTAAAAGTAGAACCTAGCTCCACACATTATTTTATTTTGCTAAATACATATAACATAAAATTCACAAATTTAGCCATTTTATGATTTAAAAATTAGTAGCACTAAATATGTTCAGGATATTGTGCAACCATCACCACTATCCAGTTTTAGAACATTTTCATCACCTCAGATGGAACCCTCCTGCCCATTAATAGTCACACCCCATTCCTCCCTCCTTCCAGGTCCTGGCTACCACAAATCTGCTATATCTACGGATTTGCCTATTATGGATATTACTTATAAGTGGAATCTGTTTCCTTCACTTAGCATGTTTTCAAGGTTCATCCATGATTTAGTACGTATCAGTACCTCTCTTCTTTTTATGGCTAATAATATTCTGTTGTTTGGGTAGACCACATTCTTTATTCATTCATCAGCTGATGTACATTGGGTTGTTTCTACATTTTGGTAATTGTGAATAGTGCTGCTAGGAACAGTCATGTACAAGTTTCTGTTTTACCTCCTGTTCAAACAAAATATTTTGGGAATATACCTAGGAATGGAATTGGTGTGTCATGTGGTAACTCTGTGTTTATTTTATTGAAGAACAATCAGACTGTTTCTGTGGTGGCTGTACTATTTTATATTACTGCCAACAATGTACAAAGGTTCTAATTTATTCATATCCTCCCCAACACTTGTTATTTTCCATGTTGTTGATTATGGCCATTCTAGTGGTTTGAAGTTGTTTATCACTGTGGTTTTGATTTGTATTTCCTTAATGGTTAATGATGCTGAGCATCTTTTTATGTGTTTGTTGGCCATTTGTATATCTTCTTTGGAGAAACATCTATTCAGGTCCTTTGCCCATTTAAAAAGTTGAGTTGTCTGTTTTTTGTTGTTGAGTTTTAAAAGTTCTTCATATTTTCTGGATACTAGGCCTTCATCAGGTATATGATTTAAGATTATTTTCTCCCACTCTCTGGGTTGTCTTTTCACTCTCTTGATAGTATCCTTTGATGCTCCCAACTTTTAAATTTTGATGAACTCCAATTAATCTATTTCCTCTTTTGTTTTTGTTTTTGTTTTTTGCGGTACACGGGCCTCTCACTGTTGTGGCCTCTCCTGTTGCAGAGCACAGGCTCCGGACGCGCAGGCTCAGCGGCCATGGCTCACGGGCCCAGCCGCTCCGCGGCATGTGGGATCTTCCCGGACCGGGGCACGAACCCGTGACCCCTGCATAGGCAGGTGGACTCTCAACCACTGCGCCACCAGGGAAGCCCTATTTCCTCTTTTGTGACTTGAACTTTTTGTATCATATCTAGGAAACCATTGCCAAATCCAAGGTCATGAAGATTTACACCTAGGTTTTCTCTTAAGAGTTTATAGTTTGGGCTCTTATATTTAGGTCTTTGATATATTTTGAGTTAATTTTTGTATAGACAGTGAGGTAAAAGCCCAAATTCATTCTTTTGCTTGTGGACGTTCATTTCTCCCAGCCTTTGATGAAAAGACTGTTCTTTCCCCCTTGTCAAAATCAATTAACTGTAAACATGGAAGTTTATTTCTTGGCTCTCAATTCTAGTCTATGGATCAATATGTCTATTCATATGCCAGTACCACACAGTTTAGATTACTGCTTTGAAATTAGAAATTATGAGCCCCTCAGCTTTGTTATTCTTCTTCAAGATTGTTTTGGCTATTTGGGGTAGTCTGGGAATCACATAGTCTTTATAAAATTTTACTATTATACTAAAGTCAAAATTATGCACACAGTGTTATTTTAATTTTTATTTCTTTAATTATATTCTATCCTAGCCATCCTACATATATGTATGGGCCTGTTATATTTCTTTTATTTCCTTTTTAAAAATAAACTCCCTATTTATTTTTGTTACTCATTTTTCTTTTGAGTTTTCAGTCTTTTTAAAATTGATTTGTATGAGCATTTTTACAAGCTTAAGAAATAACTTCTCAACTCTCATGTGAGCTTTTCCCCTTGTTTTTGTTATTATTTTGACTTAGATGTGGAAATTCTTTAGCTATATAAATGTTCAAATTTTTATAATTTCAATGTTATAAAGATTTTCTTTTTGACCTTCTTCACCTTAAGATATAAAATCACCAAGTCTTTCTGATAAAACATTCATGGTTTTGTCTGTTGCCTTTAAATTGCTGATTTATTTGGAATTTATTTTGAAATAAATCATGATGTAGAGATTCATCTTTATGGTTTTTTTTCCAAAAGATGAGTCAATTGGGCTGACATGAAACCCAGTTCCTTATCATGTATGACTTTTAATGCATTCATTTATATGAATATTTATCAATTTAAAAACTTCTTCATAAAGTATATCAGACATGTAGAAAAAACTCACAGTTGTAAGTATACAGCTTAATGAATTTTTACAAAAAGAACACATCTATGCAATCAGCCCCAAATCAAGTAACTTAATTTTGTCATTAGATCAGATCAGACATCCTCATCTCTCCTCTCCAAAATCATTTTTTTCCTTAGGGCAACCACTACTCTGACTATTAATACAATAGACTGTTTTATCCTAACTTTCAACTTTGTACAAATAGAATCATAGAGAATTATACACTTGTGTGTCTGGCTTCTTTCACTTGATATGTTTGGAGATTCATCCATCCTATTGTGGGCATTATTGTTCTTCTGTTCTCACAGTTGCATAGTATTCCATTGTGTGAATACACCACAGTTTACATACCCATCCTATTTTTTGATGGGCATCTGGATAGTTTCCAGTGTGGGGCTATTACAAGCAGTGCTGCTATGAGCATCCTTGTACATACCTTTTGTTGAACTTATATATGCATTTCTGTTGGGTGTGAAATTGTTGGGTCAAAAGGTATGTATATGATTGGTTTTAACAGAGATGTAGAGACTACCAAACAGTTTTCAAATGAGATTGTACTAATTGACACTCCCACCATCAGTGTACCTGAGTTTCAATTATTCTACATCCTTACAGACACTTCATATTGTTGATCTTTCTATTTTAGTCATTATACTGGATAAATTGAGGTTTTAATTTGTATTTTCTTGATGAGAAGAGAGGGAGTGCACATTTTTATATGTTTCTTGGCCATTTAGATATCATCTTAATTTTCTTGCCTGTGTCTTATTTGTTGTTTCTCTTTTCGTATTGAATTTAGGGGTTGTTTATATTGTTTATATATTCTTTCTGTTGTCAGATATATGCACTGCAAATACCTTCTTCCATTCGGTAACCTGACTTTTCCCTGTCTTATAGTGGTTTTTTGGACATAATTTTTGAACTTAATATATTTCAATTGATCAATTTTTTCCTTTATAGTTACTATTTTTTGTGTGTCCTTGTTAAGAAATCTTAACCTAATCTAAGGTCATTAAAGTTTTTGTTTGTTTATTTGTTTTTGCCTTTTATATTGAGATCTGCAATCTATCTGTAATTGTTTTTCTTTATGGTGTGAGGTAGAGATCAAGATTTAATTTTTTCCATATTGGTACTTAGATGGCCCAGGACCATTTATTGGAAAGTCCAGTCTTGTCCACTGCACTGAAGCATCAAAAAGTGAGTCTGCTTCTGGACTCTCCTTGTCCCTTTGGTGAGTTTGTAAATTCTTGCAATAATACCACACTGTTGTTACTTCTTTTAATTAACTTTATAAAATTTAATTGATTTTATAACAGATCTTGATAAATAATAGTGTAAGTTTTGTCCTTTAAGTAGAAATGCAACAGAATCTGTAAGTTAAACTATTATAATTAATTAGTGACTCTTATCAGTATCTGTATATAAGGTCATATATAAAAAAAATATGTTGTCTCATATCAGCAACAAACAATTGAAAGCAAAATTTTAAAAGTATTTTTTCAGCATGGTGATTTCAAAAATCATGAAATATATAGTAATAAGTCTAACAAAAGACATGCAAGATCTCTATCCTGAAAATTTTAAAACACTTTTGAGAGAAACTAAAGAGATATACATGTGGAAGGAAATACAAAGTTAATGGATTGAAAAACTCAAAGTTGTAAAGATGTCTGTTCTCTCCAAAACTGATCTCTAGATTAAGTTCATTCTAATAAAACTCCAAATGTTTGTGTGACTGTGCAATGTGCACACATGGAAACTGATGTTAATTGTAAAGTTTATGTGGAAATACAAAGGACCAAAAATAATCAAAGCAATTTATTTATTGTATTAAAATAATCATTGCTTTTAAAATTTCATATTTATTTTCATGTTACATTTTATGTTTTCTTTGTTTTTGTGATTTTTCTTGTTTTGTTATTAACGTTATCTTATTATTTAAAAAAATTTATACAATGAGAATAATGTAAGTACCTGTAACCTGAAATATTGAAAGACTTCAGGGAAATTATCTGGATCAATTACACATATACACCTTCTTTTTTTGGTAGGTCATGGGGTAGTTCTTTGACAATGGTCTCAGGGCTTTAAGTTATTTTTTTCTGTTGGAATTTTATGACTCTTCTGGGGACAATTATGTTAACATTTTTCCCCCCCAAATTTTCCATTTATCCAGATTTTTAAATGTGCTTACATCCATATTTATACATTAAATTATTATGATTCTTGAATTTTATTTCTGAGGTTTCTCTTTAATTATTATTATTTTTTTAACTTGAAGATGTTAGTTTCCTCCTTAATTAGATAAGCTTGTGATTATCTTTAAAAAACTTTTCTTTCCAGATGCATGTTCTGGATTAAAATATCGATTGTACTGTTTTTTGGAGGAAACAGCTTTGTGTTTGTACCGTGATAACCTTACAGGTGTGTACCCACAAAGGCCACATAAACAAGGCTTGAATCCAGGTTAGTGGTAGTCTAGACAGAACATCTTATGAGCCTGCCAGAACATAAAAGCATGGGAGCCTTGTGAGTTGCTCCTCTAAGACCATTTGTCATGTGTTTCCTGGTCTACCAAGAGGCTGGCGTGAAGCAGTTTCTTACTGCAACCTGGGTTCTGACAAGGGTCAGACTCTCTGCCTTGCCACCCTCATTACAGCTGCAGGCTGTAAAACTGCCTAGCAAAGCATGGCTTTGGTTCCTCAGCAACAGAGACTCCTGCCATCCATTTAATATCATCTGACCCCTTTGTTTCCATGTCACCGGTGCAAGGACTAAGGAGCTGGCACCTGGGCCACCCTTGCTTTCACTGCCCATGTAAGAAATAAACAGTCTGAATCTAAAAAAGGGTGTATTTCTTTATCAGATGAATCCTTCAAGCTTGGCCTTGCCTTGTGTGTGACATGTTTTACTCTTTTTAAATTTATAAATTTTAAATTTTTGTTATTATTATTCTTTCTGTTTCTTTTGTTGTTTATTTAAACATTTTGAATTATATTTAAGGTTGAATTTTATGTCTCCCTATAATTCTTAGAGGGAAGTTCTTAGCTATTTAAATGTTTTAAGAATTTTCTTTTGAGCACAGTTTTAGCATATCTTGTTAGATTTAATGCTTTTTTTTTCTTATAGTTGTTTTCTAGATTTTGATCTCTTCCTTGACTCAAGTGTTACTTACCTATTAAAAAATGTTTAAACATTTTTATTAACTTTTTTGCAATTTCTTTCTAGTTATCTCACTAGATCAGAGAATGTAATTCGTATAGTTTAGATTTCCTTCATTTGACTTTATTTTCATTTTTCTTTGTGGTCTACATGGTTAGATTTTATCAATGATTCATAGATGCTGGAAACACACTCATTAGTTTCTCAGAATCTCTGTCTTCTCACTTGTTTGTGTCTATCTGACACAAGGTCTGACATTTTTGGTCTCCCCAACTCTCTTACTGGTGTGCTTAAATCAATCTCCCCTTCATTTCTTGTCCCTGAAGAGTTACGAGAGTGGCTTTATTACTGAGCATAACTTTTGCCATGATTCTTTACCTTGTTTAACAACTTCTGCCTTGAGTCCAAACTTATCAGATTTTAACGTCTCAAACCCTACTTCTTTTTTCTTGGGATTTATCTACTACATGTTTCTGTATCTTTTGTTTATAAACTTTGGTAGAACTGCCAGTAAGAAATAACATACTGTTGAGTATTGATTTATTTCTTCTGTGGCATTAACTGATTTCACTTTACTTACATATAAACATACATGCATAATTTTACACACAGGAACAAGCTTCATGAATAACTGTGATTTTTTAGTACCCTCCCCCCATATCTGTGGACTGGTTCTTCTCTTCCCCTAATTCCCTTCCATCCAGATCAGGTCCTTCTCCCCACACAGAGAACCCATGATGACAGTGCAGTACTGTTTACCTTCTGGATTTACCCCATGCTACACACACACATCATTCCTGTCTACCTCTGTGTCTATGACTGTGTCTGCATTTACACTCATGTCCGCCTGCACACACACCTCGATGTTCACATCTACCTCGGCCCCTGCATGTCTCCTACATTTGTGTGCTGACATCTCTGAATTCCATGTCCTTTCAGTTTTCCCCCTTAAGTTCTTAGGGAATTTAAACATTTTTAAGAAAATTAAAAAAAAATCTTACCCACTTTAAAAAATTGGTTTCTGTGGAATGATTGCTCTAAATGACCTTGCCTACCATTATTGGAAAGTAGAAGCTCTACTTTAGAATTTAGCTTCTTTTTGTATTAATTTTTGTAAAATTGGTATGTTTTTGAAAACAAGCATTTTTACCCTTTCCTCTTGTTCATTTCTTATTTTGAGTCTTCTGTAACATTATATAGATTTTTTAAAATATATACTCCTTGTGGCATTCTTGTTAAATGTATTCTTAAACGTTTTAAAGATTTTGTTGTGGATATAATACACACACACACACACACTTCGTTTTCTAGTTGCTTATTTAGAAAAAAAACACAACTTATTATTTTCATTCATGTCCACCCAGTTCACTAAATTCAAAATTTTCACCTCGAGTATCATGGCTTGTCTAGGGTGTTCTCATAATCATTAGCAAAGAGAAACAGTTTTACCTCTTATATTCCAATGTTTATAAAAGCTATGAAAGTTTTGCTATCTTTATTAGAACTGCTCATACAGTGTTGAAAACTAATGAGTCAGTGGGCTTACAGTCAATTGTTCTGTGGTTTCATTATTTAGGATGCTACTTAATCTTGGCATTTAATATATGTCATTGTCATGTTTTCTTCCACTCTCAATGTCAATATTTTGGTTACAATTTTTACATCTACGTTCATAATTATTTTCTGTACTACCACTATATTTCAGAATTGGATTTATGCTGACCTTATAAAATAAATCAGAAGCCTTGTTTCCTTGCCCATGTCTTGTCTGTGGAAGTATCCAAAAAGGTGAGCCAAACCCAGGCATGGATCCACAGGACTCATCCTTGCATAAAAGGTGGTTCTCTTTCCTCTCTCCTCTATAAAAACTGGTCTTACTTTTGGGTCGATTTGAATGTTTTATATTTTTCTAGAAAACCACTTCTTTCCTCAAAGAATTTAAATTTGTTGCATCACATTGCCTGAAGATTTCACTTATGATTCCATTGATTACCTTGCCTCCCCCCTCCTTCATTCAAGGTAAGGCTCCCATATCATTCTTAATCTTGTACACTTTTATTAACTTTCTTTTTTCTTAATTGGGTTCATGTACAGTTAGTCTCTCCTATCTGACTTTATAATTTATTTATATTTTTATAGATGAGATTTCCATATTTTACAGTATTGATGTAACATATATTTGGTCTTAATATCTCATCTGATTTTAAGCTTCTTTTTTTTCTATCTTTTGCTATTTAGCCTATCTTTGCAATTTTAGGGTTGTTTTATGTATGAATATGTGTACGTGTGGGTCCATCTGTTAGTGATGTAGAAGTCATAGATTCTGTTTTGGGGTTTTGTAGTGGTTCTTTTTATAATTCTTGATATCACACTTAGCCCTCTATTTCTGAATTTAGAACTCTTACAGAGCATCTGTTGCCTCTGTTATGACTAAGAGAAAATTACCACTCTCCCACTTCCTCTCTCTTCCTTCCACCTCCAGACTTTTCTTGGTTTTCTTCTTATTTTTAGTCTTTCTGGTGGTTTCCTTCGCAGCTCCAAGTAAAATTCAGAGGTTCCTTTTCTTGGCTTACCTACTTGGTGCTGTGACAGATGAAGAAATGGCAGTCCTGACATTGTCTTCTTCCTGCTCTGATTCTTGTTGATTTTAGAGTGAGTTTTGCTTTTTTGAGGTTCATAAAATATACCTTCTGGAAGAAAATTGCCTTCAGAAATTTGTCTCATTCTATTTAAATGTTTTCCTCTTTGCTATCACTCCTTTTACTGGTTCTTCTTTCATTACTTAGATATCCACATTCAAGCTGTTTTTAAAGAAAAAAACAAAAAAACAAGCCGTGGTAATATATTCTTGAATTATTTCCTATGTGAGCTGTTCTACCTCATGACAGATACTTAAGTCACAGCTTCCTGCATGTGATGTCCTGGATTCTAGTTTCTTCCCTGCAGCAACTATAATATGCAAAATGCTTTTGTTGTTTTCTGGGGGAGATCCAAGGCAGACTGTTGTCTTGTCCTTGCCCTTGTCAGTTTTCTGTTTTATCCTACGAGGATGGCTGAAGAATGGTTATCTTTTTGTAACTATATTTAAAACTTTAACTAGTCTCTGCATCTTTGTAGATAATTTTGTGCCAGTTTTGGGGGTCATGGTTTGCCCTTTAGGTTTGCAGACTGTTCTTTCTCAGGTTCAGGAAAATCCTTTTCTATTATATCTCTGAATGCACTACCTCTTTTCTCTGAAGGGGTCCCTGTGCGTGGACAACCATGATCTTATATTAGATGTGCCTGCTCTCCATCAGTGTTATTTCCCCTTCAACTGAATTCATCTGCCTGCCTTTTTCCATCTGCATTCACAGAGAAGGTCTCGAACATTTCCTGTTCATTAATAACTTAGCTCTACAGTAAATTTGCTCTACTCCTTACTATTCCATTTATCAAGTTTGCATTTGGGATGCTTTGAAACAAAATTTTGATCTAAGCTTCTCCTTTTCCTCTAGAAAGATCTTTACTTGTGCAATTTCATGCTATATTTCTTCTGTCTTTCTTCCATTTTTTCTTTTTGAAAATCATTTATTTAATTTTGGCTAATATATTTTATTTAATTTATTTAATTTTAATTGAACTATAGTTGATTTACAATGTTGTGTTAGTTTCAGGTGTACAGCAAAGTGATATATATATATATATATATATATATTCTTTTTCAGATTCTTTCCTTTATAGATTATTACAAAATATTGAGTATAGTTCCCTGTGCTATACAGTACGTCCTTGTTGGTTACCTATTTTATATATAGTAGTGTATATATGTTAATCCCAAACTCCTAATTTACCCCTCCCCACCCCTCTCCCCTTTGGTAAGTTTGTTTTCTATGTCTGTGTGTCTGTTTCTGTTTTGTATATAAGCTCATTTGTATCATTTTTTTTAGATTCCACATATAAGTGATATCATATGATATTAGTCTTTCTCTGCCTGGCTTACTTCACTTATTATGATAATCTCTAGGTCCATCCATGTTGCTGCAAATGGCATTATTTCCTCCTTTTTATGGCTAAGTAATATTCCACTGTGTATATGTACCATGTCTTCTTTACTCATTCATCAGTTGATGGCCACTTAGTTTGCTTCCATGTCCTGGCTATTGTAAGTAGTGCTGCTATGAGCACTGTGGTGCATGTAACATTTTGAATTAGAGTTTTTGTCTTTTCTGGATTTAGGTCCAGTAGTGGGGTTTTGGGATCATATGGTAACTCTATTTTTGGTTTTCTTAAGGAACCTCCATACTGTTCTCCATAGTGGATGCACCATTTATTTATTTATGTTGTACTATATTTGTGTAGATACCAAATTATTTTTTCCATATTGCTTGTGCTTGAAGTGTGTAGTCTGTCTTGATCATCCTTCTGTCCTGATGCAGTGCAGGCAGATTTTCTTTGATACCTTCCCTCTCCCCTCTAAGACCTTGTTCTGTTTCTCATGGAGCTCTAGGGCTTCATGAAGGGATGCTGAGCTCTCTAGGTTTTCTGTATCAGGAGGGGACAGTGTGCGTGGCCTGGGCTATGCTTACTTTCCTCCAGCTTCCTGGAGTGTTGTGCATCCAGCTTCCTTCAGCCTGTCAGGGGGAATTCCCTTCAGTGCCTTTCTTGTGGTCTGGAGTTCTCAGGCTTCTGACAGCTCTTTCTCCTTGGTGCTGGCGGTCTTTAGGGACAGAGAGGCTGCTGCGTTGTGATTCTACTCAGTACCCCTACTTCTGCAGCATGCTCTCAGATCCACTTGGAGCAGAAGGCTGAGAAGACATATGGAAGCAGGTTTGGGACCCCTGAAGGAAGCCCACAAGGAGTGGAGGGATTTTACTTGGTCCTCTTCTAGTTCTCTTCTCCCATTTCCCACTGACTTAGGTGGTTTTCCTATGTTTTCTCTTTGACTAATTGCTACTTGATTTTTGGAGTTAGTTACCTCTGCTTTTGTGACCTTTCTGTTCGTAACCCTCTGCTGTGGGAGAAAATGGCAATGATTGGGGGAACTTTTCCCTCGGGGTACTTTTTCTAGTGATTTCTCAGCCCTGCCCAACCCACACTTACTCAGCCTTTCTCAACTTGGATTATTCATGACTCCTCCCCCCATCCCCCAGACATAATTATGCATCTAACCTTTCCTCTCTAATGTTTCCTTCAGATGCAGGGTGGAGACTGTGGTAAGATATTATGCCAACCTGAGGGATTCCTGGAAGTTTCTACCTCTCTCAGTGTTGGGACAGCAGCCATTTCCTTTGTTACACTGTGGTTGTTGGAGTTGGGTTTCCTTTTTTCTCGTCCAGCATTCAATATTTTAGGTTTCCTGAGATGTAGGTTTTGATTTCTCACTTCATGCTGTCATTTTATACTAAAAGTCCCCAAGTTTGGCTTTCATAGTGTCATGAGGATGGCCTCTCTCAGCAGAAGACACAATTGGAGGATGCCACCAATCACAGGTCTGTTAGGAGCCCATGTGATTTTGGAAAGAATGTTAAATAGATTTATTACTCACACATTGTTCGATTCTCTTATTTGAACCTTGTTGTTCTTAGATTGTCAAAAAAAGAAATCAAAATGCTTACATGATATATTTTATGAGGAAATTAATAAAATTGAAGGACTCTTTGGAAGAGTGAACATGGTTCTGGAAACCATGCTGTAGAAGACAAAAAATTCACCAGCCGAAATGTCTGGAAAGGTCAGTAGTGAATCAACAGTTGTAAAGTGGCCAGGTGTAAGGCAAAGGTGATGGGGGGAAGGGGCTCTGGTGAATTGTAATGCACATGGTGCACCTAAAAAACATTCATAGCAAGGTCATTTATAATCATTGGTGCAGGTCAAAGTTGGAAGGAGTACGCTTCATGCCCTAGGTTAGAGAATGTTCATTGGCTTCCACAATCCTTTGGTTGGTAGTTTTGACTATGCATCTAATGAAATCTTGTGTGACCAGCTAGATTATGGTCTCATATACAGTGCACACATATCTAATATAATCCATAATGTTATACATGTAATGTTACTCATATACACTTAAGCACAAATTTACCCCTTCTTTTCCATAAGTTATCCCCTTAGGCTTTGCGTCTATAAATTGATTTACAATCAATAGCCAGTTTTCCAGCTGCTCTCATGAAAGGCTATTGTTTTTCCCCTTAAAGATACTATCAGGGAAAATTCAAAGTTTTGGAATTGATACATGGAGAAGCTTCTGACTTGAGCTGCTCTTCTGTGGCTGCTCACATTGTCAAGGTAATTCCCTGTCCGCAGAGATTTCCATACAGATATTCACCAAAGACCTTATTAACAGATGTAAAAATAAATTTTAAATGACCAAAGTGAAAAATAGGGCTGGAAGGAGAAGAGAAGAGAGGATATTCTTCAGAGAAAGTTGTTAAATCTGGACATTATTGAATTACTGTATTGTTTTATTCTCCTTCAGGCAAAATACAACCCAAGAGCCATGGCTTATTAGGGCGTCTACAGTGGGCCTCGGTTCTTCACACCAATTATTTTATTCAGTGCTGAGCCCAAGCAGATGGTGGTGCTATGATTCTCATTGCACAATGGGCCACAGAGGCAAGTTAATTTTCTTGCTCACTCTGAGCCAGTGACTGGATCTTGTTCAGTGGTGTGTCTCTGATACTAAGCTGGGTCTAACACTCATTTGATCCTTCAGTTAACATTCTTAGTTGATGAAGAATATAGCTGATAGGTATTGTTACTGAACCAAACTTGGGTCCACTTGCCTGACAAGGAAAAAAGCAAATCTACTGACACCAGGTTGTGGTGAAGGAAATTACAGGATTATTGCAGGGCACCAAGCAAAGAGAACAGGCAACTTGTGCTCAAAAGACCCAAACTCCCTGATGGCTTTCAGGAAGGTTTTTTAAAGGAAACATTAGGGGTGAATGTTGCAGGGTGCATGATCAACTCATGGAATTTCTTCTGATTGGTTGGTAGTGAGGTAACAGGGTGACATTTTGGAATCTTAATCATCAACCTTCTTGATCCAGCCAGTCTGGGGTCTATGTGTTTGTGGTCAGCATGTAATCACAATCCTCCACTTGTGTGGGGGTCTTAGTTTCTACAGACAATATGGGTTTAGTTTCAACTCAAAGATATGGGTCAGATTATTATGTATATCCCTTGAGGAGGAACTAGGACTCTGTTTTATTACTGAACTACTGTTTAAGTTATAATTACTTTTCTTGCTTGAATGTTTTTCCTTTGTTTCTGCATTCCCTCAGTTCTCTAATTGTTAATTTCTTGTGTCGGCTGTTTGGAACTCAGGGAAGGCCTAGGAGACTAAAGCTTTCTATAAATAAGAAACAGGGGACAGAGAGGGACTTTTGTACCTGGGAAGGCCCTGACTGGGTCCTGCTTGCTTTCAATCCCCATTTTTCTTTGATATTCCTCAATCCTGAGGGCAACAGGGGGCAGAACAAGGAAGAGAATAAAGTTTTGGATAGAGAGGTTAATTATAAACTTGGCAGGGAAACTCAGTTTTAGGAGGACTGTTTCAGTAGAAGAGCCAAGATTGAAATCCAGGACTGTATGACTCCAGACACAGGGACCTTGTGATGGTTTCTATCTTTTTCTCATGAGCTCTTTCCTGGATGGTTCCAGACACTTTCCTTTAGGCGTCAACATTTGATAATGATGTTTCATAATGTAAATAATGAGTCTGGGCCTCTGCTTCCAAGCAAGTTACAAGGTTATTTCTTGAAAATATTTGTAGATGAGTTTTCTTTCTTTAATAAAATATATTTACATATAAGGCCTATTCACAAAGGATGTAATGCCTGAACATGTTCAATTTTCAAACAAACTCTGAAAAGAACAGTTGTCATATTGTTTGCAAATATCCACTTCTACAGTCGAAGACAAGTGACCAGCGAGAGGGATGGACTTTACATGTCCAAGTCTAGATGGGTGAGTTAGAATCTATGAGGCTTATCAGATGCAGCAAGAGCATAGCATACGAGTGTGAATGTAGATGTAAAGGGGTGGCAGGACCACGGAAACAGTGTATATTCATTATGCACTAAATATATGAAGTCCATGTCGCACTGAATATTTATAAGGTTTTAAACAGCCACACATTGGTGACACATATTCTGTCTCCTGGTGTCCTTGTCAAGGAAGGCAAATTAAATCCAGAGCTGCTCCCTGGATGAAATGCAGCTGCAGCCATGGTCAGGCATTCTTGTCCCTGCATCTCACCAATGGAACAAGGGTGTGTTGGCTCCAGGTGTCTTTCATCTGTTGGGCTCCCTGGCTCAAACCTTAACTCTGGCCCTTGTAAACACACTGTGGGACCAGGAAGGCTGGTGCTGGAGACAGACAGAGAGGAAGAGAGGGAACATGTGGTTATTATATAATCCAGGATGCATAAAGGGTACTCCCACACACACCCTACTTGTACCCAATCCTCAGTGTTAACTTGCCCCGTTTCTCTCCTCTCATGTTTCACTACATTTCACATTGATTGAATAACCATATAACTTGGTCTGTGAGTCTTTTGTTCTGTGACCTCCAGGAGAGGCTATCGGATGATGTACTTAGAGGCTACCAAGGCATCCATCCATATAATTTCTTACAAGCAAATGAGGCAATTTCTCTCTGCTTTTCCAACAAGCTGAATGAAACAATACTTTTTCTACTGAGCATGAATGAATCAATGACTATTGACCGTTATCTCTGTTTCTCTCTCTGCAAGCAGACATTACATCTTTAGTTCGAAAACTATTTATGGAGCTTCTCATATGTACAAGGTGCTGTGCCCAATTCTGGAAATAAAGATTTCCCAGAGCTTGTGGGCAGATGGTAGAGAAAAATAAGACCTTTCCATCATGCATGAGAGAAGCTCCAAAATCCTGCCTTACTGGGATTTCAGCATCTTCTTCTTCTTCTTTTTTTTTTTTTTGTAACCACTGAACTTTATTTGAAAGCAAATAAACAACAACAAAAACATGATGGTGATTTCTCTCTTGTACCTTCAACATGAAAATCTCATACCTTCAGTGGGTTTTATCCCCTTGAGTGTATCTCTCAGGATTTCATACAAACAGAAATGGATAGGTTTCATATCACATTTTTCTACCTCTCCTGGCATTTGGCTACTTTTCCTCTGCACCTAAAAATAGGCAGAACTTCGCTTTAACTTGTAGAAAGCTTCCCTTTAGTTTAAAGAAAGTTTTGTTCTCAACCCTGCTGCCCATTTAACTTAGAATCCCTGTCTTCTTCCTTCTCCTAAACTTCCTTTATGATGGCCATATCCTCCCCATACATTCCTTCTTTTTTTTTTTTAACGTTTTTATTGTAGTATAATTGCTTTAAAATAGTGTTAGTTTCTTCTTTATAACAAAGTGAATCAGTTATACATATACATATGTCCCCATATCTCTTCCCTCTTGCGTTTCTCTCCCTCCCACCCTTCCTATCCCACCTCTCTAGGTGGTCACAAAGCACTGAGCTGATCTACCTGTGTTTTGCGGCTGCTTCCCACTAGCTATCTATTTTATATTTGGTAGTGTATATATGTCCATGCCACTCTCTCACTTTGTCCCAGCTTACCCTTCCCCCGCCCCGTGTCCTCAAATCCATTCTCTAGTAGGTCTGCATCTTTATTCCCGTCTTGCACCTAGGTTCTTCATGACCATTTTGTCTTTGTTTTTTTTTTAAATTCCATATATGTGCTAGCATACGGTATTTGTTTTCCTCTTTCTGACTTACTTCACTCTGTATGACAGACTCTAGGTCTATCCATCTCACTACAAATAACTCAATTTCGTTTCTTTTTATGGCTGAGTAATATTCCATTTTATACATGTGCCATATCTTCTTTATCCATTCATCTGTCAGTGGACACTTAGGTTGATTCCATACCCTGGCTATTGTAAATAGAGCTGCAATGAACATTGTGGTACATGACTCTTTTTGAATTATGGTTTTCTCAGGGTATATGCCCAGTAGTGGGATTGCTGGGTCATATGGTAGTTCTATTTGTAGTTTTTTAAGGAACCTCCATACTGTTCTCCATAGTGGCTGTATCAATTTACATTCCCACCAGCAGTCTAAGAGGGTTCTCTTTTCTCCACACCCTCTCCAACATTTATTGTTTGTAGATTTTTTGATGATGACCATTCTGACTGGTGTGAGATGATATCTCTTTGTAGTTTTGATTTGCATTTCTCTAATGATTAATGACGTTCAGCATTCTTTCATGTGTTTGTTGGCAATCTTCTTTGCAGAAATGTCTATTTAGGTCTTCTGTCCATTTTTGGATTTGTTTGTTTGTTTTTTTGATATTGAGCTGCATGAGCTGCTTGTAAGTTTGGGAGATTAATCCATTGTCAGTTGCTTCATTTGCAAACATTTTCTCGCATTCTGAGGGTTGTCCTTTCATCTTGTTTATGGTTTCCCTTGCTGTGCAAAAGCTTTTAAGTTTCATTAGGTCCCATTTGTTTATTTTTGTTTTTATTTCCATTTCTCTAGGAGGTGGGTCAAAAAGGATCTTGCTGTGATTTATGTCATAGAGTGTTCTGCCTATGTTTTTCTCTAAGAGTTTGATAGTGTCTGGCCTTACATTTCGGTCTTTAATCCATTTTGAGTTTATTTTTGTGTATGGTGTTAAGGAGTGCTCTAATTTCATTCTTTTACATGTAGCTGTCCAGTTTTCCCATCACCATTTATTGAAGAGGCTGTCTTTTCTCCACTGTATATTCTTGCCTTCTTTATCAAAGATAAGGTGACCATATGTGCCTGGGTTTATCTCTGGGCTTTCTATCCTGTTCCATCAATCTATATTTGTGTTTTTGTGCCAGTACCATACTGTCTTGATTACTGTATCTTTGTACTCTAGTTTGAAGTCAGGGAGCCTGATTCCTCCAGCTCCATTTTTCTTTCTCAAGATTGCTTTTGTTATTCGGGGTCTTTTGTGTTTCCATACAAATTGTGAAACTTTTTGTTCTAGTTCTTTGAAAAATGCCATTGGTAGTTTGATAGGGATTACACTGAATCTGTAGATTGCTTTGGGTAGTACAGTCATTTTCACAATGTTGATTCTTCCAATCCAAGAACATGGTATATCCATATGCCAATAAAATGGACAACCTGGAAGAAATATACAAATTCTTAGAAATGCACAACCTTCCAAGACTGAATCCGGAAGAAATAGAAAATATGAACAGACCAATCACAAGCACTGAAATTGAAACTGTGATTAAAAATCTTCCAACAAACAAAACTCAGGACCAGATGGCTTCACAGGCAAATTCTATCAAACATTTAGAGAAGAGCTAACACCTATCCTTCTCAAATTCGTCCAAAATATAGCAGAGGGAGGAACACTCCCAAACTCATTGTACGAGGCCACCATCACCCTGATACCAAAACCAGACAAAGATATCACAAAGAAAGAAAACTACAGGCCAATATCACTGATGAACATAGATGCAAAAATCCTCAACAAAATACTAACAAACAGAATCCAACAGCACATTAAAAGGATCATACTCTATGATCAAGTGGGGTTTATCCCAGGAATGTGAGGATTCTTCAGTATATGCAAATCAACCAATGTGATGCACCATATTAACAAATTGAAGGAGAAAAAGCACTTTATCATTTCAATAGATGCAGAAAAATCTTTCGACAAAATTCAACACCAATTTATGATTAAAAAAACCCTCCAGAAAGTAGTCGTAGAGGGAACTTACCTCAACATAATAAAGGTCATATATGACAAACCCAGAGCCAACATCATCCTCAATGGTGAAAAACTGAAATCATTTCCACTAAAATCAGGAACAAGACAATGTTGCCCACTCTCACCACTACTATTCAACATAGTTTTGGAAGTTTTAATCACAGCCATCAGAGAAGAAAAAGAAATAAAAGGAATCCAAATCAGAAAAGAAGAAGTAAAGTTGTCAATGTTTGCAGATGACATGATACTATACATAGAGAATCCTAAAGATGCTACCAGAAAACTACTAGAACTAATCAATGAATTTGGTAAAGTAGCAGGATACAAAATTAATGCAGAGAAATCTCTTGCATTCCTATACACTAATGATGAAAAATCTGAAAGAGAAATTAAGGAAACACTCCCATTTACCATTGCAACAAAAAGAATAAAATACCTAGGAATAAACCTACCTAAGGAGACAAAAGACCTGTATGCAGAAAATTATAAGACACTGATGAAAGAAATTAAAGATGATACAAATAGATGGAGAGACTCCAGCATCTTCTGCTCTTGAATGTTCCTTGCTGCTCTCAGAGACAGCAGCCCCTTCCTTCCTCCTGCTCCTCTATGCTGCTTTCTGTCTCAGGACTCTGCATCAATGTTTCCCCTCCTTTCGTCTTCTCTGACTAGGATCTTCTTATGTCCCACACCTTGATCCTTCAGATGTGTGGTCAAGTTGATCCCCTAAAGAAGTCATTTCCTGACCATTGCAATTAAAATAATCCCAGTTGCTTCCTCCCTTCCTTCCTTCCTCCCTTTCTTCCTTTCTCTTTCTTTCTTTCTTTCTTTCTTCCTTTTTCTTTCTTTCTTTCTTCTTTCTTTCTTTCTTTCTTTCTTTCTTTCTTTCTTTCTTTCTTTCTCTCTCTCTCTTTCCTTCCTTCCTTCCTTCCTTCCTTCCTTCTTTCTTTCTTTCTTTCTTTCTTTCTTCTTTCTTTTCCCTCCTTTTGCTTGCTTTATTTTCTCCACAGTAATGTTATTGTCTGAAATGATCATGCTTCTTCATATGTTTTCTTGTTTCTCTTTGTTTCTCCACTATAATGTTTCAGCAGGCACTTTGTCTTGCTTACTGTTTCCTCCTGGCATTGGAATGACCACCTTAAAGGGGGTACTTGATAGCTACTTGATAAATGAATAAAGGGATGAATAAATAAATTTGTCATTTATGAATGCATTTGGTTACAAATTCCATAAAATGTGTTCACATAGACTGAAACACATTTGGGTTTATTTCTCCATGTAATACAAGCTCAGAGATAGGTTTTTGCCACATAAAGTCAGTTCAATGATTGATTGATATAATTTCTGATATCTCTGCCATTCATTCAGCTTTTCTCTCATTGAATTCAGCTGGGCCATTCCCCCTGGAGTCTCTCAAGCAGTTGCCGTATTTAGATGAAACATATTTGAATATTAGAAGATATAACTAAAGGAATTGAAAGAATTTTCTCTGATCCTTTGGTATATGAAAATAGTATAACATATGGTATGCAATTATAAAATATCTTGTCTTTTAACATTTATTTTCTGGAACTAGTTTTTGTCTTTGAAAGCTTGAGCAGGCCCATAAATTTGCTCTTTCTTGGGTACCACGAAATCCTCTGATCAATAATTAAAGTTCTCAGTAGCATGTAACTAAAACATCAGTACCTACTGCTGACTAGACAGTCCACATTCTGGGAAAGAGGCTGGGTTCCTTCTCTCTGTGCTAATCCTCCCTCTCATTAAAGATGGGGAAGACTAAAGGGTACAGGGAAATTGTTGCTTGATTGGTCCTGTCTTTATCTGGGTTTGAACTCTCTGTGTTTGAGGATGTTTTAAACTAACTTCATCTCTAATGAGTGTCTTTGATTTTTCCTAAGGAGCCTGTTTGCTGCATAACAAAGCATCCCAGGAGATAAGGGCTTAAAATAACCACAGTTTTATTATAGTTCATGATTTTGTGGGCCAGGAATTTGGGCAGTATTTGGCTTGGAGATTCTTCAGTTCATGTGGCCTGGATTGGGGTCAGTTTTTCTTTGACAGTGCGCTGGTGCTCAGTCTCAACTGACCTGTCACCTGCAGCTCCTTTCTTTGAGAGCTGCCAACTCCCGTGGCTCACCATGTACCTCCTCCCCGCTCCCCAGTCCCCAGCCATCTGTAGTCTCTCTCTGCTGGCACCTGCCTTCCCTCCTAGCTGGCCCTCATGGGCAGACCCTAAAAGGGCCCAGCTGGCTCTCTTCTGCCTGTACAGAACATCTGGTCCAGAGGAAACATTCAGATTCCTTTTGTCCTGACGACTTCCCAGAGGTAACAACTTCCCCATGGCTCATGAGTCAACACTCTCTAGACCGTCTCTGACTCTAGATTCCCTAGGTTGCAGTCAGAGCCCCACTGCAAGAAATCATTAGGTTAGAAGGAGGAGCAAGCCCATACCAAGAAAGGTATAGCTTTGTTTTATAGTGACAGTTTGATTAATGCAGAGACATTTGGGTTACATAAATACATCATCCTCTTAATAGCCTCCCTAGCTAGCCCTTAGCACACACAATGGGTGGCACACTATGCATAGTCCATAAATAAATGATACAGTGTAACTTTGAGATTTAGCCTTTGCAGCAAGATATGCCTGGATTTGATGATCATGCCTAGCTTTGTGAACCTGGATCCTGCAATTTATTTCATCTTTCTCAGCCTCACTTTCATCCTTTGTAAAATTGGAACAATAATGTATGCATCATAAGGATTAAATAAGACTGACATGCAAAATATTAGAGTGCTTGATGCCTTCTTTTAAAGAGGGAAGTAATAGTATTTAGTAAAATATTTGATTAAATTTTCACACATTGTCAATTAGAAACCACTTTTAAAATCTTCCTCTGAAAATTTTCAAATGCTGTGATATGTCATCCCATCATATTTCATGTGAAATCTCATTGTCATTTTTATCACTTTATAAAATTAATTCAGTGTTTTGTGATGAGTTGCCCAATCTGTCCATCAAACTCATTTAATTTATATTTTAACTTTATCATTTTGATATTGAAGAGTTGAGTAGAAACTGACTTTATGGTAAATGATGCAGTTTCTGAATATTAACAGAACACATTTGCAAAATATAGCTCAAACTGCTTAATTTTCCAAATATCATGGCCAGAAAAATCATGATTCTGCAACATCCATGTGACTCATCATTGTTTCACAAAATACAAGGAAGCAATCAAGACTCATGTAATTAAAATAGCAGTGATTTTGCCTCTAGTAGTGTTGAGTTCATCCAAGAGAACATGCTAGATTCAAAAAATGTGAAATCACCTTGGAGTATGGATATATCTTCCCTAAATCACAGAGTAGAAAGGTAGCTGGTGTGGACCTCACTCCTTCCCTGTAAGGGGAGTTTGGGTGGCAAGAGATCTGTAAGGTCAAATTTTGAGTCATTTATTCATTAATTATTTTCTTATTCACCTGTTTGTCTATTCATTCAACCCAAAGCGATTGACTCCAGTGTGACCTAGTGGAAAAGACTTGGCTCTGAAGTGGACAAGCCCGAACTTTAATCCAAGCTCTCTCATATGTTAGCTGTGAAACTGTAACAGGCCATAATTTCCATTCTGAACCTCAGTTTCCTTTTCTGTAATTTTGGGCACTAATTACCTCTGGTGTTGCTAAGAGGATTGTGTGATATTAAGGGTTCCCATCTGAGGCTATATCACCTCTTATGCAAAATTTGGAAATTTACTGGTCATTTAGAGAATGAGGATTGAGATTCTAGATAGGCCACAACATCTAGAAATCTTCAAAATCTAGAATATACATTTCTGTACCTCAGAAACCCATGCTGTGTCCCAAATTACTCTTGAATGTCCCAGTGAAAATGATGAAGCTGGAAAATCTGAGTCTAGACCCTAACACCATTTTATGTATAATAAATGTAATGTTTTGGCACAATTGTGATAGCATTGAACTTTCTAGAAATGGATCTACCATATAAATCAAGGGAAGATTACACATTTTTTTATTTGGTACTTTACTAAGAATTGTTCATTATTTTGGAAACATGCTGCCATCAAGAATTTTATCCTGGTTAAGTCATCAGTAAAATGCACTTTATCAGTCTGCCTTTGTAGCTATCAAATTTACAGTGATTTATATATATATATATATAGTATATATATATAATATATATATACTATATATATATATATATATATATAGAGAGAGAGAGAGAGAGAGAGAGAGAGAGGCAACTTTAGCCCTTATTTGAAAAATGTTGAAGTGCCAAATAATGTTCAGTAAGATATTTAATATTGATTTTATCCCAATATTCACTCTACCAAAACAGAGTAAAACCAAAATTAGATAAAACAGTTTCCCAAAAAATACACTAATAGAGCTGTCAGAGATAATCACATTTTCAAGATGTAAAAAAATAATTTGAAAAATGTAATAATGAAACTGAAATATTGCATATTTTGATCAGAAAGAAAAAAGATTTTATGGCTCCTTAGGTAAAGCAACAAATTAATTTAAAATATGGCAAACTACACAATATTAGACAAAAATTATTTTACTATTATTTTCTTAATATTTTATTATCAGTATAATATCAATATACAAAGGTGGAAAGAAATCCATAAAAAGTAATTTTCCACCAAGCAATTATCATGTCTGAGAAGAATGGTGAGGTGGGGAAAGATACAACTATACACTGGGGAAAAATACAACTATACACTGTGCTTTAGTGAAGTAAATGTTCATTATAAGTGTTCATTTTAAGTGAATTGAGTGATAATGAAGCTTTGCTGTTGCATAAGTTAAGTTTGTAAGGAAGCACAAGTTTTGGAAGAAATGTTATTTTCAAAATTGCTGACAATGGATATAAAGAAATTTTCAATACCTGAAACTCTTAAAATGTACACAATTAGTCCATTTCTCAGTGCCATTGCTTTCACTGCAGATGGAACAGCAGCCACGGTGAATCAGGTAGGGACCACGGGAGGACTTCTAAAAGCTGCACCAAGTCTTAGCACTTATTTGCCTTCTGCTCAACAATGCTTCAGTGCCAAGGATTGCATTGAAAGGTCACTGCACAGCTAATGTCATCATTGCTCCTAATGACATGAAAAGTGCTCCCGTGAATGTTAGATTATTTCATGAACTGTGTAGCAACACTGAAGACATGTTTGGATGTCTCCTACGTACAGCAAAGGAAGTAGCTCTCCAAAGGAGGTGGTGGTTGTTGTTTTCAAGATGCTGTTCACTTTTTGATGTTATTGAATAACTTTTAAGTTTAATTATTGAAAATGTATACACTGAAGCTGTAATATTGAGGAAATATGCAACGTATGTCTTAGATTTATTTAAAAACGTTAAATGGTTTCTTCCTAAACTGTAAGGATATGAGATCAATTTTATTAAAGTGAAGGTGATTATCATGGTATTTATCTCACTCACTGAGAATGTCATACAGATACACTTAACGGTTCTAATTTGGAAACATTTGCTCATAATTAGATACTATTTTAAATGTATGAAGAACAGATTTAAAGATCTTTATCAACTTAATATACCAGACTAAGTTATTAATCCACTTAACATGGCCAAAGAATATGTTAAACATTTGCAAGAAGTTAAATAAGTTAAAAATAATGCCTTTGAGACCAAAATATCTTTTAATTGATATAGTTAGAAAAGATTTTGTATTTAAAATTTTCCCACCCACTCATTTGGAAAGAAACTAAATTACTTAGTTAGCCCAATTTCCAACTCTGTATTTAGCTAAACATGGTTTCAGTGCAGTAGGGTGGTTACTAAAAAAAGCAGTGGAACCAATTGCAATGTCTAAGGGAAGGAGATTTGAGACTCTTTTTAATAGTTGGAGAACCAAATGTCAAGTTACTGAAAGCACAGGGATCTCAGCAGATTTCATCAATGCATCTTGTTTTAAAGGTATTTTTCATCATTTATATAAAACACATAATAAACATACACACACTATTCTGTAGCATGATGACAGGAAACCCATACTGTGAAAAGTGAGCACTGGGACAATTTAGGGATTGCCTCCTGGGTCCATCACATTATTTCTTTATGTCCTGTTGGCCAATTATTTCTTCTTTTACTTTATGACACTTAAGGGATATGGTCCCTAACATGTGGTCCAACATGGGCAAAGTTGGAGAGAGATTGCCTGGGATAAGCTATGATAACACAGTGTCTTATTTTGAGTCTACATCTGTAAATAAGGCTAAGCTCATGTGTATGAATTTCATGCCTCGTCATATTTTTCCCCATTTCATCAGTCTGTAATTTGCCTTGGATTATTCCCCTGCTTTAATTAAAAGTATTTATCTTTCTTTTATTATATAAATCCACCCTGCAATAATTTCTTCTAACATTAGGCTTTATTTTAATCTGTCTTTCCCTTTGCATTTTCATCATCCCATGCCTCTTGTTAGAATGGCCTTTGAGTGTCTTTCTTCTCTTAAATCCAAATTTATTCATTATAAATAAGTGGAAGCATTCGTCTACTTTATTATGTCCTCCAGGATAGCTGTATCTGAACATTTGCTTATTGAATGTATGCAGTATAATTATAACTTCATTTTCATTTATATCTCTCTTACATCTAATCTCAGGTAGATCACATGAATTTGATATTTTATTGGTTAAACACTGTTAGATTTTAGCAAATTTATACAGTTCAGTGAAATACCATTATGGCATTATATTAGCATTTATGTGAATGCAGAGCTAGAGAGTCCCAAGACCACCCTCAGGCTCAATAATTCACTAGCAGGACACACAGAACTCACTGAAAGCTATTATACTCATTGTTACAGTTTATTATGTAACATACAGATTGATATTAGCTAATGAAAGAGACATGTGGGCAGGGTCCAGGAGAGTTCTACCTGTGCAACTCCAAGTTGTCTTCTCCCAGTGCAATCTTAGAGAGACCTAACTCCACTCTTCAATGGTGTCTGACTAGACACATGTAGTATTGCCTTCCTGGAAAGTTCACCTGAGCTTTGGGGTTCAGAGGTTTTTAAAGACTTGGTCATATAGTCATGGTTGACTGCCTGCATGGCTCTGCCACCATAAATCATTTTGTTAATATCTGTTATGGCTCCAAGCCCCCAGGTAAATAAAGACACTTTTATCTGGCAGGACTTTCCAAGGGCTTATAGATTACCACCCAGGAGCTGAAGGCCAAGACCAGACCTTGTTTAGGCAAGATAATTCTTTACCACACGATAGGATGTGGTTTCATTTCAGGATAGCAAACAGAACATCACAACTTAGTTGTTATTTAAAAAAAGGGACCTTGGTGTGATGGAACTGAGAACCACAAGAAGCAGGGATGCAGCTGGTTGAGTGGCGGTAGAGAGGTCCTGATGATTGTCCATCTCTTTCATGATTATCATTAAATCATGCAAGTCCTCACTCTCAAGGTGACTGTATCTCTGCCACTTGTATTTCGGCCTCTCTCAAAGTGAAAAAAGTAAGATGAGATGATATTAGCCTTATGTGGCAATGGAACTCAAACCATGAAAGCGTCACACTTGTCAAAGTGGCTCAAAAGAGTCTGATGAAATATTGGATACGTATTGAATGATATGTATGTACTCGATAAGCTCATGGTTTCATTTTTTGTTTTCTAAATCTGAAGAAATAAAAACAGATGCATTCATTTAAATCACTGTGTCAAAGCCTTCCTTTTGTGGAGTCATGAGCAAGTGTTTTCTGTGTATATATCCTAAGTTTCAGAGTGACAGCAGGAACAAATTTAAGAATATTAGTGATAACCACTCAGACTAGTTTGAATTAACTGGATTCTATGAACTCTTCCCTCACGCCTAGTGAATCTGTAGGAACTTGTTTCTGCTAATCAAGAAAACATGAAATTAGGGACTTTCCTGGTGGTCCAGTGGTAAAGAATCTGCTTTCCAATGCAAGGGACATGGGTTAGATCCCTGGTCGGGGAACAAATATCCCACATGCTGTGGGGCAACTAAGCCCATGCGTCACAACTACTGAACTCGTGTGCCTCAATGAGAGAGCCCACGTGCTGCAAACTATAGACCCCACGTGCCCTGGAGCCCACATGCCACAACTAGAGAGAGAAAACCCACATACTACAACTAGAAAGACACCTGCACACTGCAAAGAGCCCACATACCACAACAAAAAGATCCCGCATGCCTCAACGAAGATCCTGTGAGCCACAACTAAGACCCAACACAGCCAAAAAATAAATAAAGAAAAAAGATCAACTTAAAAAAAAGGAAAACATGAAATTATTCTAACTCTATTAAATCCCAGCAAGAATGCAGTTTTTACTTCATCCTAAGGGATTACAAAAATGAAGTGTTTTAGGCAGCAACAATCTAGCAACAAGATGGTGTCCAGGGATTCAAGTCTTAGATAATGTTGGTACAATTTATATCAGCTGATGACATTTGTATGAGAATCATGTTCCAATCACACATCAATCCCACCTGGATCTTTCCTCCCTAATCCTGATTTGAATGCACATTTCTATTTTGCCCTGAATCCCAATGAGAAAACAACATCAGATTTATTCACTGATAGCTTGCCTTTCACATAGAAAATATTGTTATACTCTTTGTGAACTAAATTGTGTTATATCTTATGATGGAATATTATGCAGTAATTAAAAAGGATAAGGTGAGGCAAAACTGTGAATTCAAGAAAAAGATCAGTGGTTTCCAAGGGTTAGGAGGGAGGGAGGGATAAACAGGTACAGCACAGAGGATTTTTATGGTGAGAGAGAAAAAATTCTGTGTGATCCTATAACAGTGAATACATGTCATTATACATTTGTTCAAACCCATAGAATGTACACCACCAAGAGTGAACCCTGATGTAAGCTATGGACTTTGGGTGATTATGATACATCAATGTGGGTTCATTGATTGCAACAAATTTACCACTCTGATGAGAGATATAGATGGTGGGGGAGGCTGTGTGTGTATAGGGTCAGGAAGCATATAGGAAATCTCTGTCTTTTCTGCTCAGTTTTGCCATGAACCTAAAATTGGTTTAAGATATAGTCTATTAAAAATAAAAAAAACTGAAAAAGAAGTTTACAAAATACATTGGAGTAAAAAATGATTTATGATAAATTAAAATGTACATTTTTCCACTAAACTAATTATTAGCTTTGTTTTCTTTTGTTTAAGGATGAAGTGGATCTGTTACTAAACTCAGGTTTGACTGCTTGCCACTCGAAAGCCAATACTTGAGAGACAAGCTTTGGCTGGAAAGGAAAAGTTGCCTTATTCAGGAGGCCAGCAGCCCAGGGAGAAGGTGGACTCATGTCCAAGAACCAACTCTGAAGATTCTGCTGGACCATGAAAGTTTTTTAAAGGGAGAAAGGGAAGTTAATCATTTGAGGAGGGGGTCAGAGTTTGTTATCTTCCACTGTGTGCAGGCTTTTTCCTGATTGGTTGGTGATGATGTAAAAGAGTGGTGTTCCAGGAATCTTGTGCTTAGCTCGAAGTTACCATCCTTCAATCTGGATGGGGGCCTTAGTTCCTGCAGAAGAACTCAAAGGTATTGTTATGTATATTCCTTAAGGGGGAACAGGACTCTGCTTTATAGCTGCACTATTGTTTCTTGACTGCTTCTCCTTTGTTTTGCATTCCCTCTCTTCCCTTAGTCTAAGAAAACAACAAACATGTTAAGCAAAACAGAACAAAGGCCTTGAAAAATGAGCAGAAGCTTAAGGTTCCAGGAATGTATCTAGTGTAGAAATTAGAGTTTAAAGTATAGCTAGGCTCTAGGGCCAAGGGACTGGTTACAGATCCACCTTTACTGATGTGAAAAGATGCATGAACTATGTATTAATAATGCAAAAACATTATTTGCTACATAAGGTTTTTTTGTGGGGGTTTTTTTTTTGGTCCTTTCTTCATGAATTCAGTAGTTTTCCAGTTAAATTTAGTAATATGCTTTCAAGTGTAAAGGAATTTCAATTTAAATAGAACTGGAGAATATAAAATGGAGAATCTCATACTTGTGCCCTCAAGAAGAGAAAACTGAAGGACTGAGAGACTGCTTTCCCATTAATGCCTGATTTATATAGAACTGATAGTGTTGGAATTTTCTTGGGTTATGGGGGTTGATCAGAGGTAATCTTATATCAACCCTGGGGTGTTTTGACAGAGGCATTAATGGAAGATGACCCAGGCAGTTTGGTCTCACAGAGTGGGCTGAATTGAACTTTGTGACTGGACTTGAAACAGGAGGGAAGCGGGCAGGGCATAATGTTTAAAAGAATTACATAGCCCAAGGGCATGATGTAAACTGATTAGAACCAAATAGGTCCAAGATGACAGATGAGTCAACTTCCACTAGACCTTGAGCCTCAGTATACACTCATTGTGAAACATCAGCTCCCTAAATGACACACCCACAGGCATCATGACAGTTCCAAGGCCAACCATAAAGGTCAAAAAGAGGATGGTGGCCCAATTCCTGGAAATACCCACCCCTTCCCCCAAATAGCTGGAATATTCCTCCCACTCATTAGCCTATGAAATTACCCACCCCTATAAAAACTGACAACTCCATAGGCTGGTGCCGCTCTCGACTTCTGAGATGGCCGACGTTCTGTCTGTGGAGTATGTTTCTCTCTAAATAAACACACTGAATTATTGTCTCTCACTGAATTCTTTCTGCGATGAGACATCAAGAACCTGAGCTTTATTAAATCCTGAGACCAGGTGTGTGATCTCAATTAAAAGACTGTGGGTTCAAGTCCCAATCTGAGTTACACAGTTTCAGACTGGCTTTGTCTGTTTGGAAAATTTTCAAGGCTGGTCTCCATTTATTTTAGAGTTTAACTGACTCTAATTGAACTCTTCCCCCTTTTACATCCACTTCCCATGAGTACAAGCTGCCCCAAACCCTCATCTGTAACTTGCTACAGTTTGCTTGTCCTGAATTGCAATTAATCTGCTATTTCCAAATAAACTTAATTTCTTTTGAGCTTGCCTCAGTTTACCTCATTTAGGTCAACACAAGCATTTTTAATTTTGAAAAGATAAATTTGGCCTTTTAAAAAATTGAGTTGATATAATTGTATAAATCAAAATAAATGATGACACATATCCTAGGAAACAACATAACAATATTTAGAGTGTGGAAGGCAAGAACTTTAAGTGGGAAGTCAAAGAAGGTATGTAAAAATCCTGTGATCTTAACTTTAAAGTAGGTATATCAGGAAGACTAGTGTTTATTTTCTCATTTTAAGAACTTTTGCATGTATTTCCTGGGTCTATCCACTGGAAATTTCCAGAAGCAGTGAAAATCCAGTAGCAATGAGCATATTTATTGCCCAAACTGTGATCACCAAATATCCATTTCCAAGGAATCCATCTAAGGCTCCATAACAAAAAGGCTGATTCCAGGACTGTGCTGGAAAATGTGGAAGATGAGTCTGGAACTACACATTATATCAGAAAGAAATGAAAGTTCACTGGAGTCATGGCAAAAGGACCCAGAACTTTACCTGAAAACTAGTAATAATAGGAAAGGGTCAAGTGCTTATTCTGCTTCTCTGATATGAAATGTAGTAAAAAGTAAACAAATAATTATTTAATTATATGCTTTTATAAATATTTGATAAACTTAAATTTGAATTTAAAATATCATTATGAATTCATTTTTTTTCTTAAAGTGTTTATTTCACAAGTCTGTTTACTGAAATACTTGAGAAGAAAAGGCAAGCCAGTAGCAAAGGGTGCCTGTTTTCCCATAAAAGGAACCAGATTTCTTGGAGAAATTGGCAGGAAATGTGCAAATGTACACAATTTTCCATTCAGGGCTTGGGCAAGAAACATGGGCTTGGGCATGAACCTAGTATATCATATTCTGCCAGAAAGCAAGGAAGCTTCAAAGACAAATGGGGTCATGACAACAAGATACAGCTACTAATTTGGTCAGATTATTGCTGCTGAAAATGATACACCTTGATCAATAAAAATAAAGTGATGATGGTAGAATGAAAAGTTGGTCGTGTGTAAAATCTATGATTACTTCTGCTTTCAGCTCCAATACTTAAAGAGTTTGGAAAGTTTTCATTTCCATTGTTACAATGAGGAAAAGCTAGACAATTTGAAAGTCAGCAGCTTCTTTAGAATTCATTAGAGAACTGAGGTTGTAGGTCAAACTGCTACCCTGAATTTGAAGAGAGAGGCACATCCGGAAGGATAGAACAACTGAGATCTACTTATCGAGAGTAGAACAGGCTGTAACCATAAACTGCTAGGAACACTTATGTGCTAATTTTGACAAATTATTGGAGGCTGAATGTGAACTAGCGTGACAGTGAGAAAAAACAGGGTCACAGTCTTAGGGTGTGCTCTGCATTGATGGGATTTTGCTCCAGGAACCCCTAAGAAAGATCCCAGTGTGGCCCTGGCCCAGGGAGGAGAGTAACCATTGTTAAATGACCCCAGAGCCTTCTTCATAAATAAGGTCTACTTTCTGTGGGAAAGAACTTCACCAGAGGGCAATTCTGAAACTTTATCTTAGCTAGAGAAAGGTAATTCCTCCCACACCAGTACCCTCAAATATTCCTGTCTCACCAAAGAGGGAAAAATATAGTCCCTCTGTCCCAAGAGGGACAGAGATAAAGGATATAGATTGGCTATGTCATGGACGGAAAGAAGAGGAGGGAGTGAAGGGGACAAGTTGCAACATGGGAGGAGGGACAGAAATACTTATGAAGGCCACAGTCCTGAGATACAGGCCCACTGAATGACTGAGACTTAACCAAAAGACCATAGAATGTTCCCTAACACCCACACCTCATCACCACATGAACCAGCCTCCAGGATAACAACAGGGGATTACCGCTGAGTTGCAGATTCAGACTCTAAGAAGGAGAATTTAGAACTCAAAGTCAGGATGGGAGAAAAAGAAAGACACTAGAAGAGATTGAAACCTCTGTCACTTACAGCTACAGCAAATAATAATAATAGCCATCCACTAGTCAGGGGAACATAGATCATCAGTTCACATTATCTAAAAACACATGTCTAGCTTTCAACAAAATATTATGACACACAAAGACAAGACACAACACCACTGTGTGAAGAAATGAGCCAGTCTTTAGAAGAAGGCTCATATATAACACAGATTTTGGGATAATCAGTCAGGGAATTTAAAATAACTATGATTCATATCTTAATGGCTGTAAAGTAAAAAGCAAATAACACACAAAAACTAATAGCAAATGTAAAAAGAGCACTGGAAACTAAGAAGGAATCCAAAAGAAATGCTAGAAGCAAATGACATAGTAATGAAAATGAAAAATGGCTTTGATGGGCTTATCATGACCACTATGATGGAACGTGTCAAAGAGTCATGAGAGCAAAGTGAAAGAGCTCCCAGAGGCCAAAGCTGGAACGATTTGAGCAACAAAATAAAGAAGTGTTAGATTATAACCCAAAGTTTGAAACTAATATCTATAAATCCATACCAATTAGTTAATTATATAAGTTAATGATTTAATAAATAAATAAATGGAAAAAAGGGAAAAATATCTGGGAAAGGATAAATCCAAATAATTTATGTGGAAACTCCCCATTCCTTAAGTGCACCATGTGCGTGATAACTTCCTTACAAAGAAAGTGGGAAAAAATAAATTTTCAGTGGAGAAACCTGACAAACACTACCTCAGCCAGGTGGTCAAAGTCAACATCCACAGTATCTGTTATGTTGATAGCATGTACTTTTGCTAGGATGTGATTAAAATGACAGTTTACCTCTGTAGTCTTCCTTCCAAAAATACATAACCTTGGTCTAATCATGAGAAGAACATGAGATAAACTCCCACTGAGGGATATTTTACAAAATACCTGACCAGTACTCCTCAAAACTGTAAAGGTCATCAAAAACAGAGAAAATCTGACTATCACAGCCAAGAGGGGCCTAAGGAGACGTGACAATTTAAAGTAAGTTATTTTGGATGGGATCCTGGAACAGAAAATGAGCATTAAATCTAAAAAGTAAAGAAATCTGAACATAATATGAACTTTAATAAGAATGCATCTATATTGTTTCATTAGTTGTGACAAATTTACCATTCTGATGGAAGATGTCAACAAGAGGGGAAATGAGATGTGGGGTATGTAGGAATTTTCTTTACCATCTGTGATGGTTATTTTTATTGTCAACTTGTGAGGCTAAGTTATTCAATCAAACACTAATCTAGGTGTTGCTGTGAAGGTGTTTTTAAATGTCAACATCTGCAATCAATTGACCTTTAGTAGAAAGTTGTTTTCCATGATGTGGGTAGGCTTCATCCAGTCAGTTGAAAGGCGTTAAAAGAAAAATTGTGCCCCCTCCCATAACCCTGAACTCTCTAGTCTAAATTAGATCAAAAGATTCCCAATTCTAATCTGAGACTGGTGTAACTTTTATCCTCAAATCTGATGTTAATTAATTTTTTGTGAGCTAGAGTGAATTAAGAACAAGCAAAATTGATGTTTCCCAGAGGAAATTCTGCCCCAAGACTGTAGCATCAACTCCTGTCTGAGGGTTTCCAGCCTGCTGGTCTGCCCTATGGACTTTGGACTTGCTAGCCCTCACAATCATGTGAGCCAATTCCTTGAAAAAAGTTTCTATAAATAGGTAGATATATAGGTAGATGATCATATAGATATAATTGGTATAGATAAAGATATAAATATAGATCCTACTGATTCTGTTTTCCTGGAGAATACTGATACACTGTCTTCATAATTTTCTATCTCAATCTATTGTAAAATAAAAAGCTGAATCTAAAAATCTATCATTACAAAATGATATTTTAAAAAAGATTGTATTGGTCAACACTGGTAATTGTTAAGACACTAACTCACTGTTCTAAAGCTTTAAAAATAATTGGAAAGATTTAAACTTTTTTTTTTTTTTAGAGTAACAAGCTGTTATATAATAAAAGGTTCTCTCTACACAAAACTCCAACAAATAAATGCAGAAGAAATAATGTAATTAGACAATTATCATTTTGTAAACTCCAATGGATTAAAATCATCCAAGGGTTGGTTGATGTGAAATTTTATATTGGAAAGATCACACAGACACAAACTGAATGTTCCAGTGAATGTTAGCATCAATAGTTAAATTCCTCATGATCTAATGTAATAGAAAATTTACAATACCATCTATGAAGCTGTGTTGAAAAAATATTGAATTGAAATATAACTGCTCCTCACTGCCAGTTTATAGGACACACACTGAGAAAGAGAAACATGTAGAATGATGCCACAAAGAACCTATTAACCAAATGCAAAATGTGAGAATTCTACAGGATAAATAATTCTTTCCCAACCCCTCAGAAATAGCCAATGGGAAAATCTGAGAAGACATAAGAACCAAATACAATTTAGGGATATTGTTTGGATTGTGATTCTGTGAAAAAATGGCTTTGAGATAATCAGGGCAATTTGAGTATAGAATATTAAATAGTGTGAAGTAACATTTTAATTTAATTATTTTAAATTTAGATGTGTTAAAGGCATGATGAATGTGTAAAAAGAAAGTGTATGTCAGCAGTACATGATGAAGTATTTACAGCTGAAATGGCACATGCCTGAGATTTGCTCTGAAATAGTTTAAAAATCACAAAATAAAAGTGGGGAGATGAGAGTAACAAAACTGTCCATAAGTTGGTAACTGCTGAAGATGGATATTGGGTAAAAAAGTGTTTATTAAACCATTACATCAGTTTGTGGTATGTTTGAAGTTTTCCATATTAAGAAAAATTTTTAAATGTTTCTAAAAATATGTTGGACTTTGATAATGTTACATTTTCTAAAAAGGAAAAATGAAAAAAAAAGTATTTATAAAGTTAAATTAATATTATGACAGCTTACTTTTCTGAAGTGACAACTTTTTCCCCAAAATACTTGGGCTCTGGAAATGCAATAATCAGCCCCTAAAGTTACACACCTCTAAAATAAATAATATAAACACAAAAGGGAAACAATGGATGAAAAGAACAAGGGAAAGAAGAAAAGCAGAAGAGGAATGAAGGAGCGGAAGGAAACAAAACTATTCGTTGATAGATTTTTATCTTTCCAAAAACGATTGTTCCAGTGGTAAGTGTTGTATCTATTTTAAAATCTTCAAAAACCATTATTTTGCCTAGCAGCATCCTAGGAAAAGACAATTGCAAAACTATGATTTAATTTAATTATTTCCTTGTTAAATATTTATAATGTAGGACAAGCATATGGCTTGATGATGAAACCGAGCAGGACCATGTGGAGCCCTCCCATGCACAAAAGCCCCTTCATGTCCCCCATTTCTTGTTTGGAGAAAAAAGGTTTTGGTCTCCTAGGCCTTCCCTGGGTTCCAAAGCATAAGCACAAGCAGTTACTAATTAGGGAAGTAAGTGGAGGCAAAAACAAAGGAAAAGCTATTAAACAATCTGACACAGATCTCTGAGTTGTTCTGCAGGAACTAAGACACCCCCACCCCCATTCACCCACCCAGGTGGAGGATGGTGACTACAGGCTGAACAGAAGCACATGCACCCCAGATTGGTTGCAACCAGAAGGTTGATCATCAAGATTTCTGAAATATCACCCTGTTACCTCACCTCCAGCCAATCAGAAGAAAGTCATGTATCCTGCAGCCCTCACCCCAAATGTCACCTTTAAAAACGTTTCCTTGAAAGCCATCAGGGAGTTCTGGTTTTGAAGTATGAGTCACCCATACTCCTTGCTTGGCACCTGCAATAAACTCTGTACTTTCTTTACTACACCTGGTGTCAGTAAATTGGCTTTGCTGTGTGGCAGACCCAAGTTCAGCTTGGCAAAAATACTTAGAATAACATTGTGTACCCTACCATCACTGAGGATGCAGAAATATCTTCAAATGATACATCAAGAAAATAGTTATCACAACTTCATCTCTGATTTAAATGGAAAGATGGGTTTTGGAATTTAGTGCAAGACATAGAAGGAACAAGATTCTTCATTCTTTGGGGGAGAAGACAGCTCAGTGATTACGGAGAGGCCTGTATCCATTTTTGTTCTGAGAGCCAATGCATTAGCAAGCATTCTTTTTAATTTATTATTTTTTAATTTTACTTTTGGCTGTGTTGGGTCTTCATTTCTGTGTGAGGGATTTCTCTAGTTGTGGCAAGCGGGGGCCACTCTTCATTGCGGTGCATGGGCCTCTCACTATCGTGGCCTCTCTTGTTGTGGAGCACAGGCTCCAGATGCGCAAGGTCAGTAATTGTGGCTCATGGGCCTAGTTGCTCCACGGCATGTGGGATCTTCCCAGCTAGGGCTCGAACCCGTGTCCCCTGCATTAGCAGGTAGATTCTCAACCACTGCACCACCAGGGAAGCCCATTAGCAAGCATTCTGACAGCACAGAGATCCTCTGAGAGTCAGATTGACAAAAAAGCAGAAGGAAAAATTAATGTTTCAACAGGAGAGAAAGATGGTGGCAAATTTGTTGCCAATATGGATTGGTTAAGCACGTTACACTTGCAAGAGTATTTTGTTTTATAATTTTTCATTTCACTTCAAATTTTAGTATTGGAGTTTAAATATATTTCAGTATATAATATGGTGCTTCATTTTTCTGCTCTTGAAATTTATTGCAATTTTCTTTGTTGCCTTTTTTTCCCATTGACATAATTTTAAACATTATAATTTACCCCATTTTTCATGTATTCATTTCCTACCTGACTAGGACTACTTCCTTGACCAATCTTTAGTCAGGCTCCTCTGAATCCTCTTTTTGCCTAAGCTTTGTCCCTGTACTGCCAAGTTTGGTTTTAGCAAAGAATCCTGCTGTCAGTTTTTTGAGAATTCCCTGTCTCTTGATATCCAATCAAGCTCCTCTTCCCCCTCACCTTTGATTATTAAGCAAGTTCCTCTTATTAATTGTCTACCTCTCTGTCATTCTGCCCACTGGCTATAAATCCCCACTTGTGCCTGTTGTATTTGGAGTTGAGGTCAATCTCTCTCCTTTATTGCAATAGTCCCTCTCCTATTGCCATAATTTTGAATAAAGTCTTCCTTGCCATTTTAAATAAATGTCAGAATAATTTCTCTATAATGTACTATACCAATGGACTCTGTGCTACAAATTATACAAAAAAATAACATTCCATTTTCACATTCCCATTCCTTCTAGAATCCTTCTGATTGTGGTTATGTATATTCTTAACCTTACTGTTTATCTGGCGGTTCTTGTAAAAACTTTAGGAAATAACCTTAAATATATTTTTGTTGATTTGTATATCTTAGAAGTTATCAAATACCTTTAAGTTAAAATAAGGATAATAGCACATGTACAATTTAGCCCATTTTTTTTCATGTATTATAACTTTTACAATTGTCAGGAAAAGTTATGAAAGACCGAAATAAGAAAAAAAAAAAAAAAAACCTTAGTAAATACCTTACCTAGGTATCCATCTGAGTTATCTCTGCCTTTAAAGGTCTTTGAACTATCTTATAGCTCTGTAAGTTGTAGAAAACTGACAAAATGCAAATCGTTCTTTGTTCATAGAAACACAAAAGAATTGAGCCCAGTGTATCGCAATTAATTATTGCCCTGTAGATAGATGTTTTGCATCTATTTGTAACTAGATTTCAGAATTATTTACTCCCTATATATGTTTTCTGAATTCTCTTTTAAACAGGTTATGACATCTTACAGATTCTGTCATTAATTGTTATGATTTTTGACATATGTTCATTTTATAGTCATATGAAGTCACAAATTTCCTTTAAAAACTTATCCTTTAACACAATGTTGGGATTTGTAACAGTTAACCTTTTTAATCATATTTCCTACAGCTTAGTCATTTTTCTACACATAAGTGTTTAATGCCTTATCCCAGATGTTTTCCCTGGCTTCTGGTTTGAACTCTTGCTTGGCTAAATTCTACTGTTGTCTGGTTGTTTTTCAGGAAATGCTCACGGGTGTCATGAGTTTCTTTCTTTTTTTTTTTTTTAACATCTTTATTGGGGTATAATTGCTCCACAATGGTGTGTTAGTTTCTGCTTTATAATAAAGTGAATCAGTTATACATATACATATGTTCCCATATGTCTTCCCTCTTGCGTCTCCTTCCCTCCCACCCTCCCTATCCCACCCCTCCAGGCTGTCACAAAGCACCGAGCCAATATCCCTGTGCCATGTGGCTGCTTCCCACTAGCTATCTACCTTACATTTGTTAGTGTGTATATGTCCATGCCTCTCTCTCGCCCTGTCACAGCTCACCCTTCCCCCTCCCTATATTGTCAAGTCCGTTCTCCAGTAGGTCTGCGTCTTTATTCCTGTTTTACCCCTAGGTACTTCATGACATTTTTTTTTTCTTAAATTCCATATATATGTGTTAGCATACAGTATTTGTCTTTTTCTTTCTGACTTACTTCACTCTGTATGACAGACTCTAGGTCTATCCACCTCATTACAAATAGCTCAATTTCGTTTCTTTTTAGGGCTGAGTAATATTCCATTGTATATATGTGCCACATCTTCTTTATCCATTCATCCAATGATGGGCACTTAGGTTGTTTCCATCTCTGGGCTATTGTAAATAGAGCTGCAATGAACATTTTGGTACATGACTCTTTTTGAATTTTGGTTTTCTCAGGGTATATGCCCAGTAGTGGGATTGCTGGGTCATATGGTAGTTCTATTTGTAGTTTTTTAAGGAACCTCCATACTGTTCTCCATAGTGGCTGAACCAATTCACATTCCCAACAGCCGTGCAAGAGTGTTCCCTTTTCTCCACACCCTCTCCAGCATTTATTGTTTCTAGATTTTTTGATGATGGCCATTCTGACTGGTGTGAAATGATATCTCATTGTAGTTTTGATTTGCATTTCTCTAATGATTAATGATGTTGAGCATTCTTTCATGTGTTTGTTGGCATTCTGTATATCTTCTTTGGAGAAATGCCTATTTAGGTCTTCTGCCCATTTATGGATTGGGTTGTTTGTTTTTTTGTTATTGAGCTGCATGTGCTGCTTGTAAATTTTGGAGATTAATCCTTTGTCAGTTGCTTCATTTGCAAATATTTTCTCCCATTCTGAGGGTTGTCTTTTGGTCTTATTTATGGTTTCCTTTGTTGTGCAAAAGCTTTGAAGTTTCATTAGGTCCCATTTGTTTATTTTTGTTTTTATTTCCATTACTCTAGGAGGTGGGTCAGAAAGGATCTTGCTGTGACTTATGTCATAGAGTGTTCTGCCTATGTTTTCCTCTAAGAGATGAGTTTCTTTATGTTTAAGGTTTGTCTGCTCTCTTCACCCTTGAATGACAAAGTCACCAGGAAGAACATTGTGGACTCCACCTTCTTTCTTTCAGAACTTTGTTTTCTGACATTAGATGTTGCTGTAGAGAAATCTGAGGCCATTTCAATTTTTCCCCTTTTAAGTAACTTGCTTTCTTTGCTAGTGGTCTAAAGAATTCTCTCTTTTCCATTAAAACTCACTAACACAAAAATGATATATCTCTGTGTTGGTTATGTTACATCAAATTTACTGGGACCAAGTGTGCCTTGTGATCTGTACAAGCAATTTTTCCTTGGTTTCTGTAAAATTCCACTTTGTTATATCTCTGAATAAAATTTTGCTTCCTTTTTACTACAAAATATTAATTTTTTACTACAAAATATTAAATTATTAAATATTTAATATTAAAATATTAAAAAATTAATTCTCTTTACTACAAATCATTAATTCTTGGGCTTCCCTGGTGGTGCAGTGGTTGAGAGTCCACCTGCCGATGCAGGGGATGTGGGTTCATGCCCCGGCCCGGGAAGATCCGACCTGCCGCAGAGCGGCTGGGCCTGTGAGCCATGGTCTCAGGGCCCATGCGTCCGGAGCCTGTGCTCCGCAGCAGGAGAGACCACAACAGTGAGAGGCCCGTGTACCACACACACACAAAAAAAACAAAAACATTAATTCTTTACTACAAAAACATGAATTGGGCTTCTCTGGTGACACAGTGGTTGAGAGTCTGCCTGCAGATGCAGGGGACGCGGGTTCGTGCCCTGGTCCGGGAGGATCCCACCTGCTGCGGAGTGGCTGGGTCAGTGAGCCATGGCCGCTGAGCCTGCATGTCCGGAGCCTGTGCTCTGCAATGGGAAAGGCCACAACAGTGAGAGGCCCGCGTACCGCAAAAAAACCCAAAAAACATTAATTATCTTAGTTTTGGATAATCTGTTTGTTCTCCATAATATATTATCTTTCTTTCAATTACTCTAATCAATTTGTTTCTCACTCTGTATTCATAATGATTATTTAAATCCTTTTTCTATATCAGTCATTAAGTGCTAAGCTATTCTCTTTTTTTCTTTGCTGTTTCTATTTTATCTTTTTATTCAGTACTATAATGATTTTTATTTGTAATTTTCTATCCACAATCTCTCTCTTTAGCTACTTTTATTTTAATAACCCACACTTAAAATCCTTTAAATTAAACTCATTATTTATATATTTTTCCATGTAGGGTAAAATATTAGTGAGTTTCTTATTTCCTTGGATTAAATTTTTTTTCCTAATGCTGCATCTTTCTCTTGCCTGCCAACTTCTTTTTTCCTCCCTTCCTTCCTTCTCTTCTTTCTTTCTTTCTTTCTTTCTTTCCTCCTTCCTCTTGCATACTCTCCCATCCTCCCCATTTTCCCCCTTTTTTATGTATCAATTTCTTCATAAACATCATGATATTAAAAGTGTACAAGTCTGTCCAGAACTTTATTTGTACTGATATGATGAATGCTCCTTGACTTTCCTCTTATGATGCATGAACCTGCTTCACTTCCTATATGAAGCAATATGATGATTACATGTTCAGGACCTGATGTTTCAGGGGTATGGAGGTACAGGACTCAGAGAGGACTATATATAGTGATGGTTGGCAGTCCTAGACTCTTCCCTCTATTTTGTAGTTATTTTGAATACCTTGAATGAAAGGGAGCATATTTTATTCTATGATGTCCTGGAGCCCATTGGTTAATATTTCTCTGACTTGACCTTGCACCTTTTCAGGATTGGGTCCTACTTCAGGGGTTGGAGCCTTGTACCTGCAGCCTCCATCTAACTGAATGGGACTGATCTCTGCCCTCGCCTGGCTGTCTCACTCACATGGTGATAGCTTCTCCTGCAAGCAAAAATGGGCTGACTGGAAAGTGTTTGGGCCTCTCTTGGACATTGTGTGTGTTTCTCACTTACGTTCGATTTGCCTGATTTTCCAGTTATTGCTCAAATAATTAAGCTCTTCCTTTTTCCCTCTGTTTTTCTCCCTTGAGGAAGTCATCAACATGGAATTTCTGTGGGTATTTTGGGGTTTTTTTGTTGCTGTTCCTGCAGAATGAGAAGGGTATAAAAGCCTTCAACATTCCCTTTATTTTTACTTCTCCCCAACCCAGGGCTCATGATGAGATCTGTCTGGAACTTCCTCAGCTCTCCTAAGGTGCCTCCATGGAACATAGAGTAAAAAGCTACATGGAGAGACACCAGGCTGAGTTTTGAGAATTTTTAGCCAATCCTCTTTTCTTGCTTAATTGTAGGCCACGAGCCTTCAGACCACTTAATTTAAATTTGAACGCGTGTACTTTTCACTGCCTCTCCTCGTGCTGCCCCTCCTTCTTTCCCCTTTCCATCATGATTGATTCTTTATTCATACTGCTCGATTCTGAGATAGAAAGGTTTTCATACCCAGCTTCACATTGCTGATTTAAGTCTGAAATTACACAATGCTTTCATGAATTCCTTTGGGTGCAAGGCTTGGTGACAATTTTAAGACATCTACAGATGTTAAAACGCACACAACAGCTTGGTGCCTTCCATGTGGCCCAGAGACACTTTTAAAAAGCAGATTGTGAGCATGTTTATTTTCAGCCATTTCTGGAGAAGCAATGATAGTTTTGAAATGTCACTTTTAGATTTTTAGAATGTATTTTTTAAAAAAACAAATATTTTTGCCTCCATTCAGTATTACCTGGATATCAAAAAATTTAAGTTTGAGAAAAACTGGGATGGCCAGGGCACTTTTGAGTTCAAATCTCCTAATCTTCCAATAATACAACCTGAAAATTACCACTGCCCCTTTCCTTGGCCTGTTGGCCATGAGTGGATTTATGTCTGCTGAAGGCAAGAACGTGTAGAGATTCATTGAGATGTTGTTGGCTACAGGAGCAAGAGTGTGACCTTCCTGCCTTAAACAAGATGGAGACACTAGTTAAGAACATAAACCTTATGTTCAAACGAGCAGTGGCTTCTCTTTCCTTAATCCCTTGGCCCTGCTTTTGTAGGAAGTTATAAAATGTTATGTTCCAAGTCACCACTTTATTATTGTTTTATTACATGCAATGACACTACTATGCATTACATGCTTCTTATGTGCCAGGCAGTATTTCAGATACTTTATCAATACAATCTTATGTACTTTTCAGCACAACCCTAAAATAAGTATATGTATTTGGTTGTGAGAAACCGAGGCACTGAGCAATTAGGTCATCTGTCTCGGTTCACACAGTTAATGTGGAAGCTGGATTTAAACCTTGGCTAACTTCTCAAGGCTAACTTCTCAAAAAGTCTCCCTTTCTGGGCTGTATTCTTATAAAAGGCATAGCTCCTTGCATGGTACTAAGCAGATCATGTAGGGAAAACTCGTGGAACACAAGAGAATCTGAAAGATTTGTGGGGGGTTCCAGCCCTGTAGCCACCAGCATCATGAGACTGAGTCCTTCACAACTTCTTTGAGCCTCGTTTTCATTGACTATAAAATGACCCAATGTTATCCACTTTGCAGAGTTGTGCTAAGAATTCCATCTCTGTGGGGTGTCTAACTATGCCCTGCATCTCCTAAGTATTTGCTTATTGACTGACACTTGGTGTGGAATTGTCACTGTCTACATTTTTAAAATACATGAATTCCAAAGGAAACAATTCTTACACATACTTTCCATACGCTATACAATGGAAAATTAGCAGTTGTATAAATAGTAGAATATAGTTTAATATGTATTTTCAGAATAAAGCTGGTGGTTTGATGATGTTCAGAAAGTAAAGATACATTAATATCTTTGAATTGCATGACCTAAAAAATGAGTCATTCATCCACAGCTCTGGTAATTATTTTAGCAAATTACAGCCCCTTCCTTTGGCCAAATTTCTAGCTAGTGAGAGCGGGAGACCTGTTCCCAGAGAGAATGAGTCACCTATAGGGACTGTAAAATTTGTCTCCAGCTGCTCCTTCTTCTGTGCAGATGGGAGAACTGGCATTTGAGCTTGTGTCTTGTGGGCCCCACCTATTGACAGTCTTCTTTATAAAGGGGAAAGAAAAGGACAACTGTCTTGGCCACAAAGAACAAAGATGAGGTAGTCCGTTATGAGATGAAATGTGTCACCCTAAATATGTTGAAATCCTAACCCTCAGTACCTGTGATTGTGACTTTATTTGGACATAGTGTTCTTGCCAATGGATGTAGTCAAGTTAAGATGAGGTCATTAAGGTGAGCCCTAATCCAATATGACTGATGTTCCTTAAGAAAGGGGGAAATTTGGATGCAGAAAAAGACACAAAGGGAGAATGCCATGGAGAGGGGAAGGCAGAGATCAGGTAACACTTCTATAAACCAATGGATACTGAAGATTGTCAGAAACTACCAGAAGCTTGGAGAGAGACTCAGGACAGATTATCCGTCAGAGACCTCGGACGGAACCAATCCTGCAGACACCTTGACTTCAGACTTCCAGCCTCCAGAACTGTGAAACAATACATTTCTGTTGTTTAAGCTGCCCTGTTTTTAATACTTTGTTATGGCAGCCCCAGGACACCAGTGCATGGTCCTCAGCAATGAGCTGAATTTCCCTTTTGCTCATCACATAGTCAGAGGCACTGAAATACTGTGCCCGACTTGGAACCTCAGAAGACGTGATGAGTTTGGGATTTTCAGATGGAGACCTGGAAATATAGCTGAAGAACCTGGAATAAAAGAGTGAGTGTGGCTGCACTGAGCACAGCAGCAGCATACTGTCCTTGAACAGCTAAGACTCATGTTGCTGAGTGAGTGAGGGTGGGGAGCTAGTGAAGGCAGAGCAGACCTCTTCCAATCTCCTGGCCCAGTGCCTCCTTGTGGACCAACTGGACCAAATTCATTCCTCATGTGCAAGAGCGTCGAAGATTTACTGAGAAATATTTATCTAATTAGAGCATACATTTAAATGAGGCAAAGTCATGCATTAAGGTGAAGTTGGAGAAAATTGTGGCAGAGGAACATAATGGTGACCTTTTCCTGATAATGTTGAATTATTCATAGCCTTTTATGCATATTCTCCCCTAGAACTCAATATCACTTTTTAAAAAATCAGGAAGACTTTTTCTTCACACTTTATCATAGAACATTTTGCAAAAAAAAAAAAAAAAAAAAAAATAGAGTGGGTATAAGCCTACAAGAAGATATCCTGAAAATTGGAAAGACATTTTGGAGAAAACCTGTAATAGTACTGACAATTCTAAGGATACTGATAAAACACAACAAACAATTCCCTGCAAGGGGAAAAAGCAGAAAACTAAGCTTATTTCTATATACATTGCTCTCAAATAAGATGATAACTTTAATTCTTATAATAGAAAGGAAGATATGATAAAAGCATACCAGTATAATAGCAAGAAAGGCATGAATTATCCCTGTTTTACAAACAAGAAACCTGGTACTCACAGACACTTAGTAACTTGCCTCAGGTCACAAAGCTAGTGAGATTCAAAATCAGAAATTGAACCCAGTAAGTTCAACTTGGGAAGCCAGGATTTTGGACCATGAAGAAATCATTTGAAAGAATATGACTTCCACCTTTGAGCCAATAATTATCATTGCAAAGACAGGTCTGTTATTTCTGCCCAGAATATTTTTAAGACTACACAACCTGAAATCCATTTTTATCATAAAGATGAAATGTCTAAAAACAAAATTTGAAATAAAAACTGATTCAAAACAAGTGAGTTCTGAGGTATTTCTTGGAAATAAAAGTCCAGTCCATTCTAGATCTGATAGCACCTGCCTCTATGGCTACATTTCCAGGACATCAGATGACCAATGGTTTAAAGTTGGTGCCAAATGAAACGAATTTCAAAGGACATTTGAATAATAAATAGGCTTCCAAGCATAAATAGGCTTCCAAGCTGTCATATATTAAGTCTATGTGATCAGAAGCTGGTAAGGCAAGAGAAATGTCTTAAGAACTCACAGAAACACAGCCTCAAATAGAACAGCTTCAGTGTGACAAAATTGTTGTGACTTGGAAGCTAGGCAAGCACAAGTGCATAGGTTATGATAGAGGCTGTAGAGATAGTAGTTACCACTGAACAAGCACCTAAGTGCCAGGGACTTTGCACACATTATCTTCAACATGCCTATCATCAATGGAAGGGGCAGGTATCACTTATTACTTCCTCTACATAGAGGAGAAAACAGTTTCAGAGATGACTCACTTCCCCAAGGAAAAACACTGTCAGGTTGGATGCAATGCAATTCTCTTTGGAACAATGACCTTATGTTAATGTAGAGTCTTAGAGCCGCCAGCAGTGACAGTTCTGCAATAGTGGATTTAGGTGTCAGTCCATAGACAGAATTTGGGCTCAGAGGAGTTGGCCTGATGTGGAACTTCTCAGCTGCAAGTGGATACACAGGTGCACTGTCTTGCAGAGTAAAGGACAAATACATTTTTATCATGGTATTCCCAGACACAAAAGTAGAGTGTAATGAACTGCCACATACATGTTACCCAACTTCAACAGTTATCAACTCATGGTTAATCTCAAAGGATGATATCTTTGATTAAAAGAAAAATCTGGATGCTTCCCTGTACCAGCTTTTCCTTTGTCTTAGTTTGCCCACTTTAGTTGTGGATTTAAGGGGGAGAAACTGCTAGTAGAGAAAGGTAGAAATTCCTGAATTGAGAGATAAACTGATCATCCTGACTATGAATTTATTAATACAGGAAAAAAACAAAACATTTAACAACTATGCACTTTTGTTAGATTCATTTGGATCTGATACAAAAATTGGACATGGTTTTAGCAAAGAAAATGTCTTCCTTGTTATTTATTCAATTAAGACTATACTCACCATCCTTCTTGACACCACAACCGTTACTTATTCAATGTCAGTGAATCTGTTATTTCATCAAGAATCTCAAATTGTAATGCCCAGGGCTATCAGACCAACAAAACTGAGGGTCTTAGGCAGTGCCCAGGAATCCTGGAGAGCATGGTGCTTCTTGAGAATGTATGCTTATCAACAGTGTTCCAGTTCTTAGCCAAATCCATTGTGCAGCCTGAGTTTTTCCTACAAGATGCCATTCTGAAATCCTGCCTTACCTTTATTATCTCATGTATTACCCACGAGTTGTGCAGGGATGTATTTTTGTTCTTATTTCACAGATATACAAACAGAAGCTCAGACTTAGAGCTGATGACACAAATCACCTTTCCTTCCTCTTTATGTCAGAGATTCCCAAGGCTGCAACCTAGAACTTGTGAGCAGCAGACATCCAACTGCTTTGGCATCACAATCTCCAATGGTCCCACCTCCTGACCCTCTTGCAGGGCATGTGTTTCCAACTTCACAGAGATTTCAGTCCTTTGGCTCTTCTGTTATTTATTCATGACTTTACCTGCCTCCAACATACAGATATGAGGGTGCCCAGTTGTCTTTCCTCAAGGCATGATTTCCAGATTGTCAACTTCATACCACTCTGGCCAACTGTTGCACACCTAAGGAAAGCAATGTATGATCTGGTGGCTTGGTGGCTGGAGTAAAGCCATCCACAGTCTCCAATCCCATATGAGAGGGCAACCTTGGTGGGTCATCTTCTCATCTCTCCCTGGCCACTTATTCTCACACTGAAAGACTGGGTGAGTTCATTTTCTTTTTCTTTTCCATTCCCAGGCCATGACTTTATCTAATATTTTCTAGAGGAAACAAAAAAGCTCTTCTTCCTTTTTCTGTCCCTGACCCCAATACAATATGATACACTTACCCGCCCTTTCCTGCAGCTTAAGGGTACTCTCAGCCTTGCCCTCTGCTTGAGCTCTGGGTCCACCTGTCACTGCCTTCTCAGGGATAGCTTTCTACTGAGGAGCCCCCATACCTTGTCTTCAATGCCTCCCTCAGTTCTGCTCTTTCCTCACATGTTCAAACCCTCTTTTGTTTTTTGTCAGTGAAAGTCCTTTCCCTATTCTGTGGTTTCTACCTCTTATCTCATCTATCTCTGTTTCTTTGTCAGACCTTCCATAAAAGGAAAAGCCGAATAATGGCTCTTCAAAAGTGTCCAAGTCCTAATCCTCAGACCTGTGAATATGTTATATTTTGTTACATGAAAGGGGGGATTGCCATTGCTAATCAGCTGACCTACAGATAAAGAAATTATCTTGGATTATGCAGGTGGATTCAAAAATCCTTAAGTGAGGAAGGAGTAGATAGAGAGAATGCCAGAGTAAGTCCATGTGAGACTCAACTATCCAATGCTCAGAAAGAAACATGCACCAAAGAATACAGGAAGCCTCTAGAAACTGGAAAAGGCAAGGAAATTATTTTCCGCTAAAATCTCCAGAAGGAATACCACCCTGCTGATATCTTGACTGATAATAAATGTAACTAATATATTTTGTTTTAGGCCACTAAAATTGTGATAATTTGTTACAGCACCAAAGGAAATTAATACATACTCCTGCCACATCATCCCTCTCTTTGGTCTCCTTTTGACTCAACTGCTCAAGCAAGAGTGATGCAATAAACTCAGTGAGGTCTTACAGGCATTTAAGTAATCACAACAACTTTTTCATATATTTGGAAAAATAATATATTTTCATGAATACATGTGTGTAATTAGGATGATTTACATGAAACTGTTATTTATGTAGGTCAAAAATGGAATATTAATAATTTCATATCATTCAAACTTATATATATATATATATATAGAGAGAGAGAGAGAGAGAGAGAGCAGAAAAAATTTATTATTCCATGTGCTGACAATGGTTCTGAGGACAGCTCATAACTTTGTAGTTCCACCATATATGAGGCTCAGACTTTAGGAATCATTGCTCTAAAGGTACAGACAAATGAAAGATAAATATATATGTAAATCTCTTTGCCTTTCCTACTGTTTCTTCATAGAGCATTTAAATGATTGATATGACTGTGAGAAAAAAACATTTTATGGCAAATGTCCCAATTGTTTTTATTTTCCCCCAACTCTGAATGAGAAAAATAAAAAGTTAAAGAACTAAAGAAGAAAGGAAAGAAAGGGAGGAGAATGAGGGGAGGAAGGAAGGGAGGAAGGAGGGAAGAAGGAAAGAAAAAAGGTAAATGGAAGGAAGGGAGAGGGAGGGAAGGAGGAGGAGATAATGGAAGAAGAGAGATGATAGGCAGAAAATATAGAGCTAAAAAAAATCGAGAAGCTTTTAGTATGACACAGTTCGAGTTCCTTTCAGATATATTGTCTTTTTGAGATATCTTTGAGAATAGGCATATGATCCACAGGTAATGATATTTGATATCATTAAATCATTGATAATGATATATTATTTGTTTCACTGTTGCTATTGAATACATGTCATTTAACTAGTGCAATGGCTTAAAACTACAATAGTAAGGGCCATTGAGTGTGACTAAATCTAACTTGTAGCATCATCTGAGAGAAGACTGATTTAGCTTTAGGATTAAAGTCTTTATATCTTATTTGTCACTGTTAGAAAAGCTATGTCATAATTTGATTTATTTCTTTGACATATTTCTAACATAATAGAAGTCTCTGTTTACCATTGACTTTTATTTTTTAATATGAACACTGGGCTTATTTATAGTCAGAACATTACAAACTGAAGTATAGTTCTTAGAGAAAAAATAATGACTTTGATATCTAGTAGAGTTTACATGCAAAATAAACTTCTCACACTAAATATTGTTAAAAATGAAGTCAGGTGAGATATTTTGTATGTTAACTTTTTGTTGTTATTTTAATAGACTTAATTTTTTTTAATATTGGAGTATAATTGATGTAAAATGTTGTGTTAGTTTTAGGTGTACAGCAAAGAGATTCAGTCATACATACATATATATCCATGCTTTTTCAGATTCTTCTCCCATAAAGGTCATTACAGAATACTGAATAGAGTTCCCTGTGCTATACAGGAGGTCCTTGTTGATTATCTATTTTCAATATAGTAGCATGTATATATTAATCTCAAACTCCTAATTTATCCCTCCGCCCCACCTTTTATCTTTGGTAACCATAAGTTTCTTTTCAAAGTCTGTGAGTCTGTTTCTGTTTTGTAAATAAGTTCATTTGTATCATCATATTAGATTCCGCATACAAGTGGTATCATATGATATTTGTCTTTGTCTGTCTGACTTACTTCACTTAGTATGATAATCTCTAGATCCATCCATGTTGCTGCAAATGGCATTACTTCATTTTTAAATGGCTGAGTAATATTCCATTGTATATATGTACCACAACTTCCTTATCCTTTCCTCTATCAATGGCCATTTAAGTTGCTTCCATGCCTTAGCTATTATAGATTTTTTTTTAAAATTTATTTATTTTGCGGTATGCGGACATCTCGCTGTTGTGGCCTCTCCCGTTGCGGAGCACAGGCTCCGGACACACAGGCTCAGCGACCATGGCTCACGGGCCCAGCCGCTCCGCGGCATGTGGGATCCTCCCGGACCGGGGCATGAACTCATGTCCCCTGCATCGACAGGCAGACTCTCAACCACTGCACCACCAGGGAAGCACTATAGATTTTTTTAAAGAGCATTTTCAGATTCATAGCAAACTTAAGCAGAGATTATAGAGATTTCCCATATACCCTCTTCCCCCACACATGCACAGACTCTCCCATTGTCAACATCTTCCACCAGAGTGGTACATTTGTTACAATTTATGAACCTACACTGATGCATCTTTATCACTAAAGGTTCATAGTTTGCATTAGGGCTCACTCCTGGTGTTGTACATTCAATGGGTTTCAAAAAATGTATGATGATATATATACATCATTACAAAGTCATACAGAGTATTTCTACTGACTTAAAAGTCCTCTGTGCTCTGGGGTCTTGTTGCTCCATCTGAGTGTCAGGCCTGTGCCTCTGATGTGGGAGAGCTGAGTTCAGGACATTGGTCCACCAGAGACCTCCGAGCTCCACATAATATCAAAAGGCAAAAGCTCTCCCAGAAATCTTCATCTCAATGCTAAGACCCAGCTCCACTCAATGACTAGCAAGCTACAGTGCTGAACAACCTATGCCAAACAACTAGAAAGACAGGAACACAACCCCACACATTAGTGGAGAGGCTGCCTAAAATCATAATAAGCTTACAGACACCCAAAACACACTACCGGACATGGTCTTGCCCACCAGAAAGACAAGATCCAGTCTCATCTGGCAGAACACAGGCACCAGTCCCACCCACTAGGAAGCCTACAAACCCATTGAATGAACTTTATCCACTAGGGGCAGACACCAAAAACAACAGGAACAATGAACCTGCAGCCTGTGAAAAGAAGACCCCAAACACAGTAAGTTAAGCAAAATGAGAAGACACAGAAACACACAGCAGATGAAGGAGCAAGGCAAAAACGCACCAGACCAAACAAATTAAGAGGAAATAGGCAGTCTACCTGAAAAAGAATTCAGGGTAATGATCATAAAGACAATGTAAAATTGTGGAAATAGAATAGAGAAAATACAAGAAACATTTAACAAGGACTTAGAAGAACTAAAGAGCAAAAATCAATGATGAACGACACAACAAGTGAAATAAAAAATTCTCTATAAGGAATCAATAGCAGAATAACTGAGGCAGAAGAACGGATAAATGAACTGGAAGATAAAATAGTGAAAATAACTACCACAGAGCAGAATAAATAAAAAAGAATGAAAAGAATTTAGGACAGTCTCAGAGACAACTGGGACAACATTAAAAGCACCAACATTCGAATTATAGGGGTTCCAGAAGAAGAAGAGAAAAAGAAAGGGACTGAGAAAATATTTGAACAGATTATAGTTGAAAACTTCCTAAATATGGGAAAGGAAATAATCAATCAAGTCCAGGAAGTGCAGAGAGTCCCATACAGGTTAAATCCAAGGAGAAACATACCAAGATGTATAATAATCAAACTATCAAAAATTAAATACAAAGAAAAAATATTGAACACAGAAAGGAAAAAGCAAAAAAACATAAAAGGGAATCCCATTAAGGTTAACAGCTGATCTTTCAGCAGAAACTGCAAGCCAGAAGGGAGTGGCAGGACATATTTAAAATGATGAAGGAGAAAAACCTACAACCAAGATTACTCTACCCAGCAGGGATCTTATTCAGATTCGATGGAGAAATTAAAATCTTTACAGACAAGCAAAAGCTAAGATAATTCAGCACCACCAAACCAGCTTTACAACATGCTAAAAGAACTTCTTTAGGCAGGATACACAAGAGGAGGAAAAGACCGACAATACCAAAACTGAAACAATTAAGAAAATGGTAATAGGAACATACATATCGATAACTACCTTAAATGTAAATGGATTAAATGCTCCAACCAAAAGACATAGACTGACTGAATGGATACAAAATCATGACCATATATATGCTGTCTACAAGAGACCCAATACAGATCTAGGGACACATACAGACTGAAAGTGAGGGAAAGGAAAAAGATATTCCATGCAATTGGAAATCAAAAGAAAGCTGGAGTAGCAATTCTCATATAAGACAAAATAGACTTTAAAATAAAGAATATTATAAGAGACAAAGAAGGACACTAAATAATAATCAGGGATTAATCCAAGAAGAAGATGTAACAATTGTAAATATTTATGCACCCAACATTGGAGCAGCTCAATACATAAGGCAAATGCTAACAGCAATAAAAGGGGAAATCAACAGTAACACAGTCATAGTAGGGAACTATAACACCCCACTTTCACCAATGGACATATCATCCAAAATGAAAATAAATAAGGAAACAAAAGCTTTAAATGATACATTAAAAAAGATGGAGTTAATTGATATTTCCAGGATATTCCATGCAAAAACAGCACATTACAGTTTCTTCTCAAGGGCTCATGGAACATTCTCCAGGATAGATCATACCTGGGGTTGCAAATCAAGACTCAGTGAATTTAAGAAAATTGAAATCCTATCAAGTATCTTTTCTGTTCACAATGCTATGAGACTAGATATCAATTACAGGAAAAAATCTGTAAAAAATAAAATGCAGGCTTCCCTGGCAGCGCAGTGGCTGTGGGTCCACCTGCCAATGCGAGGGACACGGGAAGATCCCACATGCTGCGGAGTGGCTGGGCCCATGAGCCATGGCTGCTGGGCCTGCACGTCCTGAGCCTGTGCTCTGCAACAGAAGAGGCCACAGCAGTGAGGGGCCCATGTACTGCAAAAAAAAACAAAAAACAAAAAACAAAAAACAAAAAAAAAACGCATGGAGGCTAAACAATATACTACTACTTAACCGAGAGATCACTGAGGAAATCAAACAGGTAATCAAAAAATACCTAGAAACAAATGACAATGAAAACATGATGACCCAAAATCTATGGGATGCAGCAAAAGTAGTTCTAAGAGAGAAGTTTAGGGCAATATAATCCTACATCAAGAAATAAGAAACATCTCAAATGAACAACTAAAGCTTACACCTAAAGCAATTAGAGAAAAAAGAACCAAAAACCCCAAAGTTAGCAGAAGGAAAGAAATTATGAAGATCAGATCAGAAATAAATGAAAAATAAATGAATGAAATGATAGCAAGATCAATAAAACTAAAAGCCGGTTCTCTGAGAAGGTAAATAAAATTGATAAACCATTAACCATTTTCATCAAGAAGAAAAGGGAGAAGACTCAAATCAATAGAATTAGAAATGAAAAAGGAGAAGTAAAAACTGACACTGCAGAAATACAAAGGATCGTAAGCAATTACTACAAGCAACTATATGCCAATAAAATGGACAACCTGGAAGAAATGGACAAATTCTTAGAAAAGCACAACCTTCTGAGACCGAACCAGGAAGAAATAGAAAATATAAACAGACCAATCACAAGCACTGAAATTGAAAGTGTGATTTAAAATCTTCCAAGAAACAAAAGCCCAGTACCAGATGGCTTCACAGGTGAATTCTATCAAACATTTACAGAAGAGCTAAAAATCAATCTTTCTCAAACTCCTCCAAAACATAGCAGAGGGAGGAACACTCCCAAACTCATTCTTTGAGGATACCATCACCCTGATACCAAAACCAGACAAGGATGACACAAAGAAAGAAAACTACAGGCCAATATCACTGATGAACATAGATGCAAAAATCCTCAGCAAAATACTAGCAAAGAGAATCCAATAGCACATTAATAGGATCATACACCATGACCAAGTGGGGTTTATCCAAGGAATGCAAGGATTCTTCAATACGCACAAATCAATCATTGTGATAAACCATATTAAGAAATTGAAGCAGGAGAACCATATGATCATCTCAATAGATATGATAAAAACCTTCCCAAAAGTAGGCATAGAGGTAACTTACCTCAACATAATAAAGGTCAGATATGACAAACCCACAGCCAACATTGTTCTCAATTGTGAAAAATTGAAACCATTTCCACTAAGATCAGGAACAAGACAAGGTTGACCACTCTCACCACTATTATTCAACATAGTTTTGGAAGTTTCAGCAACAGCAATCAGAGAAGAAAAAGAAATAAAAGGAATCCAAATCAGAAAAGAAGTAAAGCTGTCACTGTTTGCAGATGACATGATAATATACCTAGAGAATCCTAAACATGCTACCAGAAAAGTACTAAAGCTAATCAATGAATTTGGTAAAGTAGCAGGATACAAAATTAATGCACAGAAATCTCTTGCATTCCTATACACTAATGATGAAAAATCTGAAAGAGAAATTAAGGAAACAATCCCATTTACCATTGCAACAAAAATAATAAAATACCTAGGAATAATCCTACATAAGGAGACAAAAGACCTGTATGCAGAAAACTATAAGACACAGATGAAAGAAATTAAAGATGATACAAACAGATGGAGAGATATACCATGTTCTTGGATGGGAAGAATCAACACTGTGAAAATGACAATACTATCCAAAGCAAGCTGCAGATTCGATGCAATCCCTATCAAACTGTCAATGGAATTTTTTGCAGAACTAGAACAAAAAAATTCACAATTTGTATGGAAGCACAAAAGACCCCAAATAGCCAAAGCAATCTTGAGAAAGAAAAACGGAGCTGGAGGAATCAGGCTCCCAGACTTCAGACTAAACTACTAAACTACAGTAATCAAGACAGCATGGTAGTGGCACAAAAACAGAAATATAGATCAATGGAACAGGATAGGAAGCCCAGAGATAAACCCATGCCTGCCTGGTCACCTTATCTTTGATAAAGGAGGCAAGAATATACAATGGAGAAAAGACAGCCTCTTCAATAAGTGGTACTGGGAAAACTGGACAGCTACATGTAAAAGAATGAAATTAGAACACTCTCTAACACCATACACAAAAATAAACTCAAAATGGATTAAAGACCTAAATGTAAGGCCAGACACTATTAAACTCTTAGAGGAAAACATAGGCAGAACACTCTATGACATAAATCACAGCAAGATCCGTTTTGACCCACCTCCTAGAGAAAGGGAAATAAACACCAAAATAAACAAATGGGACCTAATGAAATGTAAACATTTTTGCACAGCAAAGAAAACCATGAACAAGATGAAAAGGCAGCCCTCAGAATGGGAGAAAATATTTGCAAATGAAGCAACTGACAGTTGATTAATATCCAAAATTTACAAGTAGCTCATGCAGCTCAATATCAAAAGAGCAAACAACCAAATCCAAAAATGGGCAGAAGACCTAAATAGACATTTCTCCAAAGAAGATATACAGATTGCCAACAAATACATGAAAGAATGCTCAACGTCACTAATCTTTGGAGAAATGCAAATCAGAGCTACACTGAGGTATCACCTCACACCAGTCAGAATGGCCATCCTCAAAAACTCTAGAAACAATAAATGCTGGAGAGGGTGTGGAGAAAAGGGAACCCACTTGCACTGTTGATGGGAATGTAAATTGATACAGCCACTATGGAGAACAGTATGGGGGCTCCTTATACAACTAAAAATAGAAGTACTGTATGACACAGCAATCCCACTACTGGGCATATACCCTGAGAAAACCATAATTCAAAAAGAGTCATGTACCTCAATGTTCATTGCAGCTCTATTTACAATAGCCAGGACATGGAAGCAACCTAAGTGTCCATCAACAGATGAATGGATAAAGAAGATGTGGCACATATATACAATGGAATATTACTCAGCCAGAAAAAGAAGCACAATTGGGTTTCCCTGGTGGCGCAGTGGTTGAGAGTCCGCCTGCCGATGCAGGGGATGCAGGTTCGTGTCCCGCTCCGGGAAGATCCCACATGCCGCGGAGTGGCTGCGCCCGTGAGCCATGGCCGCTGAGCCTGCGCGTCCGGAGCCTGTGCTCCGCAGCGGGAGAAGCCACAACAGTGAGAAGCCCATGTACCGCAAAAAAAAAAAAAAACAAAGAAAGAAAATTGATTTATTTGTAGTGAGGTGCATGGACTTAGAGTCTGTCATACAGAGTGAAGTAAGTCAGAAAGTGAAAGACAAATACCGTATGCTAACACATATAGATGAAATTTAAGAAAAAAAAAAAAAGGTTCTGAAGAACCTAGCGGCAGGACACAAATAAAGACTCAGACGTAGAGAATGGACTTGAGGACACAGGGAGGGGGAAGGGTAAGCTGGGATGAAGTGAGAGAGTGGCATGGACATATATACACTACCAAACGTAAAATAGATAGCTAGTGGGAAGCAGCCGCATAGCACAGGGAGATCAGCTTGGTGCTTTGTGACCACGTAGAGAGGAGGGATAGGGAGTGTTGGCGGGAGATGCAAGAAGGAGGAGATATGGTGATATATGTATATGTATAGTCGATTCACTTTGCTATAAAGCAGAAACCAGCACACCATTGTAAAGCAATTATACTCCAATAAAGATGTTAAAAAATAAAAATGGGCCAATGTTCTAAACAGACAGTTCACAAAAGAAGATATACAGATGGAAAATAAGCATATGAAAAGATACTCCACATCATACATCTTGTTGGTTTCAAATTTGGGCAGTTATGAAAAAAGCTTCTATAAACATCTACGTGCAAGGGTTTGTGTAGACATATATATGTCACCTTTTAAAAAACAGATGAACTCCTTTAGCTTTATGATGTAAGATTAATTATAGTTACATGATACAAAGTTGATGGGCAGAGAAGCAACATAGTGGGCTTCCACTGAAATCATGACTCACTTGAATCAAACTCATTCAATCTATAAAAATACATGAGTATTTTACATTAAAAAATAGAAAAGCAAACAAAAAGAAATAGACAAGTAAACAAAAATAAACAAAATCCTCATTGGTCATTACTGAAGGCTTATTCAGAACTTCTGTCTTTCGGGTACAAATGCATTTCAGGACAGACAAAGTCATTAAGCAAAGTTTTTTTCTACAGAGGAATTCCAGATAATAATTGTGGAAGAAATGATGAGTAGAGAGTCATCACTTTGCATCCTTTTAGGAAATCTTTCATTTAGTTGACCATCATCTGAGCCTGACAAGAGCCTTAGGTGAAAGGTGGATGGAAAATATTTTGGTGAAGAGACTAGGTACTCAACACTCTCCTCCACTGATGGTTCTTGGCATCCCTTGAATGTGGACAAGCAGAGGCTAGGTGCCTCCTTAATGTAATGCAGCATGAAACACTCCATCACCTGGGAGGCATGCTTGACTGAAGTGCTGAGTCTGGGTCTAATAAAACCTTTAGAGCTTCCAATTACAGCCTTTTTACAAAGGATACTGGAAACATTTAAACGTCAACTTGAGGAAAGTTGGCGAATCCAGTATTCAGGATATTTCATAGAACAATTGACCCAACTCTTTCAACAAATTAATTTTATTAAAAAGCGATGAGAAAAAAGTTCAATTAGAGAAGGATCAAGAGGCTAAACCAGAGGCAGTGTGTGGGGTGTTTTTGGTACAGATTTTAAAAAATATATATATATATAAAGATATTTTTGATATGATTTCATTTGAGATATTTGGATATAGATCCATTATTATATGTTACTGAGAAATTATTATTAATCTTTTTAAGTGTTATAAAAACATTGAGATCATGTTTTTCAAAAAAATTTTGTCTTATGAAATATATGGTGAAATATGGTTGAAGTGAAATGACAGGAAATCTTGGTTTTATTTTCAAACACTTGAAATGAACAAAATAAGGATAAATGAAGCAAGTGCCAAATAACCTTGATTACTGTTGGGACTAGAGGTGTACCTTGGAAAATTGTCACTATAGCAACTATATATGGTATACATAATACACAAAAACTTGAAATACACTGAGCCTGAAAAAATACTCTTCCCTAGTTCCCATTTGAAAAAACTTCCTTTGTTCTGAAACATACTCATATGATCTATTGAATTTCACTCCTGTGCCCTCAATGTCCTGATGGATACCCCTCAATGTCCTGATGGATACCGCCATGCACCTGAATCACAGAGCTTATTCATAATCTGAGATTCACTTCCTTCTCTCCATGATTAGAGCCAGAGTGGCTGGAGAGGGAGAGCGATGAGAATGTGCTCTTTTACTTTGAATGTGATGTGCCAAGGATGGTTCTTGGGGCACTTCAAACTCAGTAAGGCAGCACTTACAAATGTGCCTGAGGACAGTGCTGGGCCTGAAGGTCAGATGCTGCCTTGTCCATTGTGTATGGGATCATCACCTCTGCTTTCTCTGGACTTTGTACCTCTGGTCCCTTTTGTCCCCCTCTTCACTGTTTTACCTTCAAACCTGTATAAGTCTCTATCTAACCAGAGAAATTAACAACCCTTTCCTTATTTTGTCTTCCAGTTGTGCTCAAAGCCTTCCCACTTTGCAAGAAGCTATTAATAATGTTTGCTCTTCAATTCACATTCTCTCTCCCACCTGCTAGAAACAGACTTGGGGCTGCTGTTCTCTGTACATTTTCCTCCATTGCAGTCCACAGAATCACTTTCTGCAGTCCACAGAATCACTTTCAGGTTCTACAAATAATGTGACCACCCCCTCTCAGGTACTTTCTCTCCTTCACTGCTTCTTGAGCATATGACTACTTTGTAAGTGCTAATGTTAATACCCATAAATTATCGAGTACCTGCTACATGCCTAGACCTTCTGTCAATCATTGTATATACATTATCTCACTTAATTATGATAACAAAACCACATGGAAAATTTTAATATCCTCATTTTCATTAGTATTAAAGAAATTCTCATGATGTAATTGGGAAAACATAGATACATAATAAATAGTAGCATAATAAGGATAAAAACCCATGATAGACCACACACACACACACACAGAGACACATGCATATGAATACATATATGTAATATCCAGTTGTGATCAGGAAAAATAAAGTAAGGTAGGGAGAAAGAGAGTAAAGAGAGATGCTATTTTTAGAAGGCAGAGACATCATCTAAGTATTAGATAATATTTAGGCTGAGACCTAAATAAAGTGAAACCACAGCTATTTGGCTAGCAGACTAAGAGCGGCCCATGCAAATGGCCTGCAATGAAATTTAGAAATAATTTATTGAAATGAAATTCACATGACATAAATTAACCATTTTATAGTGAACAAATCAATGGCATTTATTATTGATATATTCACAATTCAGTGAATTACCACCTCTGTCTAGTTCCAAAATACAACTCCCTACCCCTAAGCCATTTCTCCTAATTCTCACTAGCCCTGGTAACCACCAATCTGTGTTTTGTCTCTTAAGGATTTATCTATTATGGATATTCCATATAAAAATTATCATACAATATATGACCTCTTGTGCCTGGATCCTTTAACTTAGTATAATATTTTAGATGTTCATCCACACCATAGCATTTATCAGTATTACATTTTTTTATGGCTGAATGATATTCATTTTATGTATACACAACAATTTGTTTATCCATTCATCCTTTGAGGGACACTTGGGTTGTTTCTACCTTTTGGCTTATGTAAATAGTGCTGCTATAAGCATGTGTATATATACCTGAGTCCTTATTTTCAATTCTTTTTGATATATAACAGGAGTGGAATTACTGGGTCATAGGGTAATTCTATGCATAACTTTTTGAGAAACGAACAGTTTGTCTTCCACAGCAGCAACAACATTTTATATCACCACCAGCAATGTACAAGTGTTCCAATATTTCCACATCCACACTCTGAGATTAGATTTTAATTGATGTTTTCAAGGAAAAGCAAGGGAGGCAGTGAATTGGAATTTTAAAAATGAGCAGCAAAGGAATTGGAAATTAATGTGGAAAGTAACCAGGGTCAATAACCAGAGCCAGAGTTCATAAGGTCCATTGGCTGTAATGAAGAATGTGCTGTGCATAATTCGTCGTATGGCGTGCCAGACCTGCAAGATCTGACTCCTCTCTAATTATCAACCTTATATTGAATGAAGAATTGTGAAAAACCTAAGCCAGCTATCCCTAATGAAATCACCTTCTCTCCTGTAGTATGTGAGTTATCCATGGCTCTGGAAGGGTAATCCCCTCTCAAGAGTTTTGTACCAGGTTCCTGTGAACTAAAAATGCCACTTGCCATATCAGTAAACAAAAGATGTTGCAGCAATCAAGCCATCACATTATAGCCATCCAGACGGTGAGCCCTGAGGGAACTCAGGATGGAGGCAGGATGCCCCCCATCTAACAGTCAGCCACTGCAGTTACCCCCAATGGTACACCCTGAAAAGACTCAGGATGAGAAGCACAGGATACTGGCCCCAGATAGCTGGGGTGCATATCAAAGGAATGATTTCAATGAGCCCAGACTTTGCATCTTCCCATACATAGAAAAGGTCTAAATCTTTAATGTGAGATGTCTGGTTTTCTTTAATTAACAGTAATCTTTTGATTACTGTTACATATCCATAGAAATGTAATTTAGAATAAAGTATCAAATAAGCTATATATTCCTATTTGAGGATATTATGTGTATAATGTAAATATACACATGTAAAATATAATTATCAACTCACCCAAGCTTCATAAAATAACTACATGTATCTTTGCCATGACAAAAACTCATATATAACAATTTAGCTTGCTCTTTTGATAACAAAAAAAGCACATCTCTAGAATGCATTAACAAAATAACCTGCTGAGCTGTAATTTCTCATTCAAAATCTGTAACTGCTTTAGCATTCTAAATGCTCACCACAGATATTTAAATAATTATTAAAATTTTATTACAACAAGGTGTTTTTGACATAGACAAAACACTATTAATATTGTACAGAACTTCAGGATATAGAAACATGTTTTAATGGTTTAAGGTAATTTTTATCAAAATAGCTGTGACTATGCAGGGCAGTCACTTAGAAGCATTATTATTCTGTAGGTACTGGGTCCTAGAGAAAAGGCCAAACCTACACAAGAATTTCATGCAGTTCTGGGAAGCACTGACATTCAGCCTGACATTCAGCCTAATGGAGCTCACAGCAGGAACAAATTATTTTTACAGCCATGTACAATGCACGCACAAACAGCAAGGAAGTCACCCTAGATGTTTGAGGTCTGGGGGGACAATCCATAAAGAGAAAGGAGAACAGTCTGACCAGGTATTATAACTTGAGATTTCTCAAGTTTTAGATATAAAACTAAATCCATTTATGTACTATACTTGAATAATAAGGCCTGACCTGGATTCTAGTTTAATTTGGGGGGTTGTAAAACATATTCAATTGGATTCATTCCCACTTGAGTTTCTCTAGGGCAGGTAGAACTTTTAATCTAGAGTTTATGCTGTTATGTTCCTTTTATAAGATATGAAATGTATAAAGTTAAAGAGCTCTACATGTGTGTGTTTGTTTTTAGTTACAACTTCTGTGTTTTTTACTTGGTTATTTTGATTGATGTCTTAATTGGTTGATTTCATCAAGGGAAATATAGAATATCTGCTAAGCACCCTGCTCTGTATGTTATCTATCTTCAGTTAAATGAGACCAGAAATGGTGCTTTCTTCTCAAGGCTGTTGTGAGAATAAACAGAATTAAAACAGAGCCTGACATTTAACAGGTCCTCAACAAATATTAACTACTTGTAATGAGCTTGTATTATGATTATGTAATGAGCTTGTAACTACTTGTATGATTATTCTTCTTTTGCTATGTTTGTATTTTTGTTTCCATTTATTTTGTTTCTCAAAGACTTATTTGTTGTTTCTTTTTTGAAAATATTCACCAATTGCAGATGATTTGTGTGGGCATAATATTCTGGGGTCGCATATCCTTTTCCTCAGAACCTGTAGCTGCTTTTCTGTCTTCTTACACTAAAGAAATGTTAATGCAATAAATCATGACAATAGCCTGCATTTTTCCCCCCACTTAGCAATTTGTTCTGATTGAAAATTTTTGCTTTGTTAATCATGAATTGCAATAAGTTAATCAGGTTATGTTACAGCATTCTGTTACAGAAAGATTTGGTTCTTCAAATGCCATTCTTTAATTCAAGGATATTTTCTTGTTTTTATTTTTAAATATACTTTTTGTTCTTTGGTAGTTGTTTCTCTCTTTCATGGACTCCAATTGCCCTGACTTTGGATCAATTTTGGTGTTTTAGGATTTCTTATTTCATTATCTTTTATTTTCTTTCCTTTTCTTTTTTTGTGTCATTGATTCCATTTTCAGGCATGTTTTGTTTGCTGTTTACAATTTTAAATTTAGTTCTCCGTTTGTTTTCTTAGCTCTTCATTATCCCTTTACATATAATTCTGTTAATTACCGATTGGCCTCCAAGCTCTCTTTTTTACTGCACCTTCATTCTCATGAAATTGTTTTCTAGGTTGAAGTATTAGAGGAGATTTACTTCTGTTCCTTGGACTATGCATTCTTTCATGCCGAGTTCCTCAAATCTACTTCCTATTTCTTCAGCCTCCCTCTGAGGCTAGACTGTATCTGCTCTGTAGCCAAGGGCTTTTCTTTCTCATCAGACGAAGGCTGGGGTCGGTGAAAGTTCTAATCCTCTTGTGACTATATTTGGAGATACGACCATTAAGGAAGTGACTAAAGTTGAATGAGACATAAGGGTGGGGACCTAATCCTATAGGTTTGATGTCCTTATAAGAAGAGGAAGAGACAAGAGACCCCAAACTCTCTCTCTATCTCCCCTCCACATGAGGACCAGGCAAGAAAGTGGCTGTCTGCAAGCCAGGAAGAGAATCCTCACCAGGAACTAAATTTGCCGACACCTATATCTCGGACTTCCAGCCTCTAGAACTATGGGAAATCGATGTCTGTTGTTTTAAGCTGTTCAGTCTGTGGCATTTTGTTATAGCTAGGGGGAAGATTAGGATACCAGCTACCCCAGAATTTTCTGTTTGTTCCCTTGGTCACTATGTGGTCACCTTAAATGACAAGAGGTTTTCCCTTTCTGTGCTGATTTGTTGCTGCCATTTCTTTTGCTATGTTATCATTTCCTTGATGACTTTTTTCATTTGGGTCATTTTATTGAGAATTAATGTGAGTTTCTGGCACCCAGATTCCTCTTCAATTTCATCTGGGACAATAAGATGATTGGGTTGAATTTCCTCTGTCTGCCCCCACCCAACTTACTCTCCACCCTTTCCCACCCAGCTCTTCACTTTGGTTACCTACTGCTATTTAATAAACTCCCCAAAATTCACTTGTGTAAACTAACCCTTTTATTAAGCTCACAGTTTTGTGGGTGGGAATTCAGGTAGGTCCTGTGGGAACACCTTGTCTCCTGGGGCTTCACATGGGGTGGCTCTAGTGGCTGGACAGGACTAGGATGCTGGATGGTGGTCACATGTCACGTCCGTGACTAGGTTCCTTAACTCCTTTTCACTGAGTACCACTGGATCTGGAATGTTTAAGATGGCTTTTGCTACTTCTTCACTCTTCACTGAAATTGATACCTGAGATGGGACGACAGGGACAGTTGGAGGCTGTCAGATGGCTTTCCACATGGCCTGTTTGGGCTTTGGAGGCCCAAGAATTGCAGCCCTGGTGTGGTCCTGCTTCTCACACTGCAGCTGTCTTTCCTCAGAGTGAGTGTTCCAGAATGGGAGCTAGAAGCTGTCCACCTCTTAAGATCTGGACCCAGAAAACAGCCAGTGTCACTTCTGTTTTAACCTATTGATTATTGGCCAAAGTAGTCACAAACACATTGTTTACACTCTGGTTTTTGTTATTGTTTGTTTCTCAGAAATGTTGACTTATTTTGACCTCTAACTACAGTTTTTAAAGAAAGGCCATTTTTATATCATCAGTTTTAAATTATGGAGTACTCACTACATTCCACTCTAATCAGTGAAATAATATAAATAAATGCCTTTGTTCATGATAGGTAAATTTATAAGGAAAGAAGCCCCAGCATTTCAAAAGTCTTTGAAAATATATATATTTTTTTAAGATATAGGTTATTCCAAACCATCTCTGAAAATCCCTTCTAAATTAAAAAAAAATAAAGTATTGTAAGTGTAATGCCTAACAAACTAATGATGTAGCTGAATCATATTTTTATGTTTCCAGCCGACATTTTTTTTTTCTTGCAGTACGCGGGCCTCTCACTGCTGTGGCCTCTCCCGTTGCGGAGCATAGGCTCCGGACGCGCAGGCTCAGTGGCCATGGCTCACGGACCCAGCCGCTCCGCGGCATGTGGGATCTTCCCAGACCGGGGCACGAACCCATGTCCCCTGCATCGACAGGTGGACTCTCAACCACTGTGCCACCAGGAAAGCCTACTCTTTTTTGAACTGGAATTAAATACCACTAATTTTTGAACTGGAATTAAATACCACTAATTTTTGAACATTTTTGAACTGGAATTAAATACCACTAATTTTACCATAGAGATTTTTCAGTTCTGCACTTAAATTTTCATGATATACTGATGTCATATATCTATAATTTACTTGATACTGAGTCCTTAGTTAGGAACATAGTCTACAAGTGCAACATTGTTCCTTGAATAAATAAGATTTATTTGACTGAATGAATTGCATTGAGAAAATAAACTGAGAACTTCTGTGTTTGGCAGAAAGTTAATTTCCAAATGTGAGTGTTCCAAATGTTGCTTTACCCAAATTCTTTAGAAAGAAAATCAAGCTAGTTTCTGCTTTTAAGGCAGTTGACCTCCAAAGTTTTAGATGGACACACTCCTTTTAAATTCAACGGGTTTATTTAGTGAAGTGGAGAGAGAACCAGACATGGCTGGAGATGCCACCTGCATTCCCTGTGAAGATTCTCTAGTATTTTATCTCAAAATGATTCTAACTTTAACATTTTTTAATGCTTTGTGTATTGAGACATGCAAAAGACAGACAGTTGTGTAGGTGGATTCCTTGGATGTTGAACTGTTTTGTCTGTAAGTGGTCCGGGAGTTCATCTGCTCTAGCCACATTATTTCATAAATAAGTGAGCATCATTCCACTAACTTCAGCCATTGTTTATATCTTGGCTGGATTAGCCAGTTACTTCAACTATGAAGCAGAGTATCACAAAGCAGAAACCTGCCCAGATGTCCTCCATGAAAGAACAAACTGCTGGAGAAGCTCAAGGACTTCTCTGGATTATACTTATTTTATTTGATTCTTCAATATTTGAGTTTTCAAGTGCACAGAAGGATGAAAGTACCATTAACAGTATATATCCTAGAAAATATATTTTTCAAAGGAAGAAGAGTTAAAAATTAACCATTTGCTATGTGAGAGTTTTCATTTTCACCTTGAGTCATTGCATGTTTAACACCTCAGTGAGGTACCTTTTTTGTAGCACCTGCAAAAGTAAAAGATTTTTGTGTACCGTGTATTCTAGACTGCTGCACACATTTTGTTTGCTCTTTTATTTATTTATTGCAAATGACTATTTCTTCCCCTTTCCTTTTCTTTTCCTTTTTTAAGAATGGACTAAACTGTATTTGCTTTTCTTTAGCTTTTTTTTTTTAACTTGAGAAATAATAAACAAACACAGTAAAAGAAAAATGCCAATGTTACAAAAAGTTTTACTGTGACTAAATAATTTTATCACTCCTCAAGATTTAACTATAGTTCCCAATTTCTTGCGAGTTCTCTAAAAAAACACTGTTTCTGTTTTGTATCCAGACACTATACAGATGTGTATGTGTGTGCATTCCTCCAATTACTTTTATATAAATATGAGGACCAGATAGAAGGAAATAGTTATGTACACTGATTTTTTTGTTCTAATATTTGTTACAAATCTTTCAAGAAACTATTGCAGGTACTATGTAAAACTAGGAGAATTGCCCTCCCTTTTCAATCAGTTCATGCGCTACCGTAACAAATGCCACACCCTGGTCAGCTTAAACAACAGGTGTTTATTTCTCACAGTTCTGGAGGCTGGAAATCCAAGATTAAGGCACAGGCATATATAATCCCTTCTGAGGGCTCTCTTCTTGGTTTGCAGATGGCCAACTTCTGGTTGTGTCTTCACATAGCTTTTCCTTGGTGTGTGAACTTGGAGAAAGAGATATCATAAGGATACTAACGTCATCATGAGGGTCTCCTCATGGCCTCAACAACACCTAATCACCTCCTTAATAAAGACCCAAATACCAACACTATCATAGTGGAGGTTAGGACTTCAAAAACATTTGAGTTTGGGGCGCTCACAAACATTCAGTCCATAACACCCCCCAAAATTTGATTCAGGTGTCAAGACTGATGACACCACACACACGTACACCAGGAGTGTGTACAAGATTCATTATTTACAGAATTAGGTCTCCAGGAGAGCAGGGCAGGCCTCTCCAGCAGGTCCAAAATGGTCTGAGACAGCCGGTAAGAGAGACCAGACTGAGTCTCTATTGTGGTAAGGGCTGGGGCTTGAGAGGGTTCCCATACACATTCAGGGGCTTTTGGGGTTTGAATCTCTTGCCCTCTCCAAAGGGGAAGCATCCGGCTGTTTTGTCTGCTGACCAGATGTGGGTATAAGAGGAAGGTGGGGGGGATGGTGAGACTTAGAAGCTGTCAGCAGTCAAACATCAAGAAGTGGGGCTCCTTGTTCATCAATCTACTCCACTCTGATTTTTCAAAATGCTTTATTGGAGTTTAACATTCTAACTTATTGTACTCTGAACATGGCATGTACTCAGCACCCGAGTGGAGAAGTAGGACCTCACCCCAGCCCAGATGTCTGTCCCATGGCCATTCAGTCACAGAGCCTCCATCCTTGCCAAGGGGGACCAAGCTCCTCCCCTCAGGAACCTCAGAGTCCTCTTGCCTGGTGTTGAGATTAACATGGTCATCCAATGTGTGTTTTGTGTTTGGTTTGTATTGCTAGATTTATGTTTGTAAGGTCTGTCCATGCTGTGCGGAGCACAGCTCATCCCATCGCCATTGATGCACAATGTTCCATTCATGATTGTACCATTTTGTGTTTCCATTCTGCTATCGAGAAAGGATTTGATTCACCCCAGTTTTACTATTACACTATTAACACTATTCGTTGTTCCAAGTAACAGTAAAACGACCCTTCTTTTGTGTCTTTGGAACATGTGTAAAATTTCTGTTAAATAGATACATGGGTGTAGATTTGCTGAACCTCAGGACATGTGTATGTTTAGCTTTGATAAACACTGACAGCAGCTTTCCAAATGGTTTTATCTATTTACACTCCCAATACAAGGGAGTTACAGGTGTTTCACACCCTCACTTATATTTGGTATTTCCAGTCTTAATTTTACCATTTGAGTGAGAGTATAATGGTATTTCATTGGGGCTTAATTTTTGAGTATCTTTTCTTATGGTTATTGACCATTTTGGTATCATCTTTTGTGAAGTGCCTATTTATGACTTAAAAATTGGACTACTGTATCTCTTTTTCTTAATGATTTGAAAAATATATTCTGAATATGAGTCTTTTGCCACTTATATGTATTGCAAATTTCTTCTTCCACTCTGCAACGTGTCATTTCTCTTTCTTAATAGTTTTGGATAAATAGAAGATTTTAAGAAATCTAATTGATCAATCTTTTCCAATATGCTTAGTGTAGTTTATCCTGTTTGAGAGATGTCTTTGTACCATGAGATAATGTGTTATTTTCCATAAATCTTGTTTTGTTTTTTTTTTTTTCTTTGCGGTACGCGGGCCTCTCACTGTTGTGGCCTCTCCCGTCTCCCGTTGCGGGGCACAGGCTCTGGACGCGCAGGCTCAGTGGCCATGGCTCATGGGCCCAGCCATTCTGCGGCATGTGGGATCTTCCCAGACCGGGGCACGAACCCGCGTCCGCTGCATCGGCAGGTGGACTCTCAACCACTGCACCACCAGAGAAGCACCCATAAATCTTTTAATTTAAATTTCACATTCGGATCTATAGTCCATCAATAATTAACTTTTCTGTGGGGTAGAGTGACAATTTTCATTTTTTTATATGTATATCCAATTTACTCAGTACTGTTTACTTTAAAGAACTTTCATTTCCCACATTCCATAGGGTCACCTCTGTAAAAAATTCAAGTGCTCATTTATGCTTAGGTCTGTTTATGGACTTTTTGCTGGACTATTTATCTATCCTTGTGCCAGTATCACACTGCTTTGTTTTAAGTAATATAATGTGCCTTTACAATAAATACTGATATCAGATAGTGTGAGTCCTCAAACACCACTTTAAAAAAAAAACTAATTAAAATTATTTAGGTTATTCCTGGTCCTTGGATTCCATATACATTTTTTAGAATGAGCTTGTCAACTTTTGCAAAAAGCAAAAACAAAACCAGGGACAGTTTTTATAGGATCGACACTGGAGTTTTAGACTCATTTTGGGGGGGAACTGACATTGCCACAGTGCTGATTCTACGTATCCTTCAACACAATATATCCTTCTCTTTATTTAGGTGTTGCTTAAGTAATATCACTTTCAATACTGTTTTGCAGGTTTTGTGTATAAGTCTTATAGTCTCAAGATAGTTTTATGCCTAAGTATTTGATTAGTTTTATTGTCTAATTTTCTGTGACTGATAGCAGCACAATTTATTTTTATATGATAACTTTGTATCCAGAGACTTTGGTAATTTCAGTGTATGATATCCTAATTTATTTGTGGATTCTTTTGGATGTTTCGCATACACGATCATGTCATCCATGGATAATCTCTTTTCTTTTTTCCAATACTTACACCTTTTCTTTCTTCTTCTTGCCCGAATCACATTGGGCAGAAGAAATAAAAAGTTGACTGTGCCTGTTGATAATGAACATTCTTATCTCACTCCTGGCCTTTGAGGAAACCTTCTAATGTTTTACTATCAAGTGTGATAGTAAATGTTTGTTGCAACTTGTTGTGTCTTTTCTTGCATTAAGGATGCTCCATTGTGTTACATGTTAGCTGAGAGCTGTAATCATAATTAGCGGCTGGACTTTATGAAGTTCTTTTCCTGTATTTCTTGGGAGAATTGTGATTTTTCACCTTTTTTCTGTTAATGTAGTTATTTACATTGATTTATTTTCCAGTGTTAAACCTACTCTTCGTTCTTGGAATAAACAAAACTCAATTATGATCTAGTATCATTTTCATATATTTATTTAGTTTGATACTATTTTTAGAATACTGTCTCTATATTCATGACAAGGATTGATTTGCAATTTTCCTTTCTCTTAATGAATGATCAGTACAAGTGTTGGTGAGCAGGTTATGTTGTTATCATTAATCAAGTTGGGAATTTTTCTCTTTTTCTACATTCTGAAAAATATATGTATAATATTATTGTTATTTCTTCATTAATATTTTTTTAACAGTTCCTTGGTGAAGACTTCTGGTACTGAAGTTTTCTTTGTGGAATGAATTTTATTTTAGGAATATTGAAAATTTCTGCTTGTCATTGTTGAGTTTCAGTTAGTTTAATTTTTCTAGGAATTTTTCCAAAATTATTGCCATGAATTATTTTTATAATAGTCTCTGATTATCATTTTAGTGTCTATTATATCTCTAGCTTTGTTCCCTTTTTTATTCCTGATATTGTTTGTGTCTTCTTTCTTTTCTGTGATCAGCATTGTCAGTAGTTTATCAAAATTTTAATCTTCTGAAGATTCTGAAGGGAAATGTATCCATCTCTATTAGATATGCTTTCTATTTCAGGATTTCTGCTCTTATTTTAACAATTTATTCTTTTTACTTTGTTTTTAAATACTATTTTTTAATTCCTTGGTACTCATTGACTTTGCAGACTTCCTTCTTTTCTAATATGTATATTTAAAGCTATTTTCCTGTAGGCACAGCTTTAGAAGTATTTCATGAATTTGACCTGTTGTATTTCCATTATTAATTAGTACAAGTATATTCTAACATCTATTGTGATTTCTTTGACTCATTGTCTATTTAAAATGTCATTGCTAGGGGCTTCCCTGGTGGTGCAGTGGTTGAGAGTCAGTCTGCCGATGCAGGGGACACGGGTTCGCACCCCGGTCCGGGAAGATACTACATGCCACGGAGCGGCTGGGCCCGTGATCCATGGCTGCTGGGCCTGCGCGTCCGGAGCCTGTGCTCCGCAACGGGAGAGGCCACAACAGTGAGAGGCCTGCATACCGCAAAAAAAAAAAAAAAAAAAAAGTCATTGCTAGGGACTTCCCTGGTGGTGCAGTGGTTAGAAATCCACCTGCCAATGCAGGGGACATGGGTTCGAGCCCTGGTCCAGGAAGTTCCCACGTGCCATGGAGCAAGTAAGCTCATATGCCACACTACTGAGCCTGTGCTCTAGAGCCCATGAGCCACAACTGCTGAGCCTGCGTGCCACAACAGCTGAAGCCTGTGCACCTAGAGCCTGTGCTCTGCAACAAAGAGAAGCCACTGCAATGAGAAGCCCGTGCACTGCAACGAAGACCCAATGCAGCCGAAAATAAATAAATAAATAAATTTATTAAAAAATCAGTAAAATGTCATTGCTACATTTAGAGATTTTTCAGTTTTCTTTTTGTTATTGACAACCAGCATTACCGTGGGCGCTCAATCATACTTGGTCTAATTTCAAATCTTTGAAATTTGTTAAGACTTGCCTTCTGGTATAACATAAGGTCAATTTTGGTACATATTCCATGCTAACTTGAAATGGATGAATATGTTATTTGATAGTTTATCTCCATTCTTTCCTTGATCTTGGATCCTCGTTGCTCTCTGCTTTTTTACTGAATTTTTCAAGAAAATTCGTATGCAGCTTTAAGAAATAATACAGAGAAATTCCTTGTATACTTTACTTATTTTTCCCGAATAGTCATGTTTTTCAAAATTAGAGCATATCACTGCTAGGATCTTAGCACGGGGGTAGCGATATTCCCCTTGCTGCAAAACCTCCAGGTAGTCCCTATGTCTCTGGGTGATGGAGGAGGGTCTCAAGGTCCGAGGGGACAAGGCAGCTTTCCAAATCAGGCCACTTTCTCTGGCTGTGCCTGCTTTCCTGGCTCTACCTGCCCCCTAGGTATCTTTCTGCAAACAGGGAAGTTTCAGGCCCAGAGTGGAAAGCGATTATTTCTGGCGGGGCTCCCAATCCATTTCCCTGTTGGTGTAGTCCCACCTGTTGTCAGATGGACTGATGTTCAATGGGGTAGGAATGTCCACCCAGGTGTCTTTCTGCTGCTATGTGTGGGCTGGGATATGCCAGGTCTGGGGGACCTTCATCTCTTAGAAGATGCTTTTGCTGTTCCTTCAGGCCTGGAACCACAAACCTGTTTTCCCTCCTCTCCCCACATTTCATAGTTTTACTTTGGTGTCTCTTGTGCTATTTCCAGGGTTTATAATTGTGCCTAACAAGGAGGAGCAGGGAGAAATGGGTCCACACCATCTTATCTGGACAAGAAGTCTCTGGTTTTTTAAAAAAATATTTTGTCCAGATCATTAATTCTTTCCAAAAAGTCAGTTAGAAGTAAAACTGGAAAATCAGCAGCAGAAGGAAAACTAGAAAATCCACAAATAGGTGGAAATTAAACAACACACTATAAAAACAAATTGGTTAAAGAAAGCACTAGGGAACTTAGGAAATATCTTGAGACAAATGAAAATGAAAATGGCATACCACAACCTATGGGATGCAGGAAAAGCAGTACCAGGAGGGAAATTTATAGCTGTAAATGCTTATGTTAAAAACAAAGAGAAAGACTTCATGATTTGAACAACCTAACCTTATAACTTAAGGCAGCAGTCCTCAACATTTTTGGCACCAGGGACCGGTTTTGTGGAAGACAATTTTCCACAGATGAGGTTGTGGGGAGGGAGGGGTGGTTCAGGTGGTAATGCAAGTGATGGGGAGTGATGGAGAGCAGCAGATGAAGCTTTGCTCACTCACCCACTCCTCATCTCCTGCTGTGTGTCCCGGTTCCTAACAGGCCATGGAGTGGTACTGGTCCATGGCTTGGGAGTTGGGGACCCCTACCTTAAGGAACTAGAAAAAGAAGCTAAACACAAAGCCACTAGAATGAATGAAATAATAAAGATCAGAGTAGAGATAAAATAGAGACTAGAAAAAACATTAGAGACAAAACCAAGAGTTAGTTTGGTTGAATGAATGAAACTAACTAGAATGAATGAAATAATAAAGATCAGAGTAGAGATAAAATAGAGACTAGAAAAAGCATTAGAGACAAAACCAAGAGTTAGTTCTCTAAAAAGATCAACAAAACTGACAAATACATAGCTAGATTAACTTAAGAAAAAAACGAGAGAAGGCTATTTAAGTTATAAAAGGCAACACCACTATGGTTAAGAAGCTCTAACCAATTACTCCTGACCTCTCCTGCACAAATCTTTTCTTTACTGGTTGGGTTTCTTGCCTGCAGCCCTATCTCTGCCTGGTCTTCCTGAGAACCTCACATCAGCCTGTCCCAGCAGTTAATGGGAGGACTTGTGTAGCATAAACACTCCCTGTGCTCTCATCTGCATTACTGAAACATGTTTAAGTCTACAGCAAAAACCAGGGTCCATTTGAAAGGCCGTTTATTCATCATGTGGGGTGCACCCTTGAATTTAGTTCTGGAATAAGATATGTCCCTCACCTAGCATTAATGAGAAAAGAGGACAAATCTCACGATTAAAACACTTAATACAAGTAAAAATAACAACACAGCACTTCTGAAGTTGTGAAGGTAAATGACACAAAGGAAGATCCTTTAAAATGATCTAAAAGAAAGATCTGTGGCCACTGTATGAGTCATTTTGTACAAAGGCCCCTGCAACCCAGGCATCTGCAGAAATGGGCTCCCAGATCCTGCTTCTCCTTTTGCTTGTTCCCTTGACCTTATAGTTCACATCTTCAAACATAACCAACCAGGGACTCAGCTGACTGCTCTAGGCTACATTTTATGTTTATATTTTCACTTGTGGAAAAACTTATTCATTTTAAAGGCATTGTTCAATTTCTTTAGGTCTTTTGTCTGTAATATTGAGCCATTATGAAATATCCCCATATTTAGATAGATAAAAAAAAATTAGAGGGTGGAACATTTTGTGCTTCACCATTAATAATTCTTGCAACTTGGCTTGCAATGCAAACTGGTTTGCAGCTCACAGACTTGAGGTACTTGGTGGTGTTGAATTAGTTTAGCATTTCCCAAGCTGCCACGATAATTGGAGAGTCTCTGCTGATCATCTCAAGTGCTCCATTAACAGGGCTCTGGCAGAGCCAGGAGCTTCTGAGCCCTAAGTTCCAGCTGAGTCAGACTGTAGTGCAGTTCACATCATTGCTTCAACCCTCTGGGGTTGATTTCAAGTTTTATACACATGCTAAGTAATAGTCCTGAACTCACTCAAATGGCATTTCAAGAGGACTGTTTTATTTTATTTTCATTGAAGTATAGTTGATTTACAGTGTGTTAATTTCTGCTATATAGTGATTTTATATATATATGTGTGTGTGTGTGTATATATATATGTGTGTGTATATATATATATATATATATATACACACACACACACACACATACTTTTTATATTCTTTTCCATTATGGTTTATCCCAGGAGATTGAATATAATTCCCTGTGCTATACAGTGGGACCTTATTGTTTATCTATTCTATAATAATAGTTTGCATCTGTTAACCCCAAACTCCCAATCTATCCCTCCCCCACCCCCCACCATTTGGCAACCACAAGTCTGTTCTCTATGTCTGTGAGTCTGTTTCTGTTTCCTAGGTAGGTGCATTTGTATCATACTTTAGATTCCATATATAAGGGATATCATATGGTATTTGTTTTTCTCCTTCTGACTTACCTCACTTAGCATGATAATCTCTAGTTGTATCCATGTTGCTGCAAATGGCATTATTTTGTTCTTTTTTATGGCTGAGTAGTATTCCATTGTATATATGTACCACATCTTCAGTATCCATTCATCTGTCAATGGACATTTAGGTTGTTTCCATGTCTTGGCTATTGTGAATAGTGCTGCTATGAACATAGGGGTGCATGTATCTTTTCAAATTATTGTTTTGTGGAGAGAACTCTTTCAAGTCCATCTCTCTATGTAAGTAATGCTAAAGTTTTCAGCAGCATGTGTTTCATTTAATGAGGGATATGCTGGTAGAATTAGTGTGCAATTTCTGTTTTAGAAGAGAATTGAGGCAATGGGAGGGAAAGTTGTGGGAAATGAAGATGCCAGGGAAGGAGTTTTTTAAAAGCCCTTTACTTCCTTTAAAAATACTCAAGGAAAAAAAATACTCAAGGAATTTTAAGAAAAGTTTTATTTCATGTAAACTAGGTGATTTTATCTTTATACATTCCTTTACTGCTCTTGAATTCTAATATTTAAGCAGCTGGAAGAGTTCTGAAAAAGCACTTTCCGTTATTTAATGCAAATTCTTGAAAGGAACCCCAGTGTGCTCTCCATTTTAATGGAACACAATTCTTTCAAATAATAGCTAAATCTGCCAGGGTTAGAACTGAAACATTATTCACATTTAAACTAAAAATGCATAGAACTTCAGCAAATGTCAGTTTAAAGAGTAACTGTAACTGGGAAGGATAATCAGCATGCTTCTTGGAAAGGGTAGTCAGATGGGCCGTGGGTGGGGAGGGAGCAGGCACCAGCCCTGGGCAATGGAAGGCTTAATTGTTGAAAGTGCACAGCATCCTGGGCTGTGAAGCAGTCCCTATCATTGTACTCCAAGAGAGCCAACTGGAAACAAAACTGTGCTATGGGATGAGGGTGTCCTCATTGGCTATTGCTTCCCTTTGACTGAAACAGGCTCCTGGGGCCTTGTCCTCATCCCTGGGCGGTCACCTAAGCCCTTGGGTATGCTTGTGCCCAGCCCTCAACCTCCCTCCTAGAAGCCAGAAATGCCCTTAAGCCAAATAGGGCAGGCACTGGGTGGGCAAACACCTCATGGTGCAGGCCCCTGGCAGGGCAGTACTGCATGCACCCCACCCCCTTCAGAGCCTACAAGTAATTTGCTCAGGAATGTGCCCTTGGACGGGCTTCACTCTTGCAGCCTGCAGCCCAGCTCCCCTGCTGGGTCTTCTTGGACTCCCCTCTCCAAATTTGTGCCAACAGAATTGACGTATTTGGCAGCAACTGAGCACCTCCAAACTTCTTAACTGCTTTTTAGGTGACTTTGTCTGCAAGAAGCCCAACGAGGCCACGGAAAACTGCCCCCAGCCAACCATGGTGTGCAGGAACACAGGGTGCATGCCTCTCTGCCCCACATCCAATCCAGTCACCCAGCCCGGTTTGCAGTCAGCCTCTGGTTCTTTTTTCTATTGCTCTTTGTTCTTTTCTCTCACCCTTTTTCTGTCTCTAATTTTGTTCTCTTCCTCTGCACATGGGGTTCTGAAAAAATACTGCCACAGCAAGTAAGCCTTTTTAAGGTAAGGTGCCATACTTATTGCTGTGTTTTTAAAGCACATTACATGCAAAAATTGTGGGACTATTTTTATTAGATTCTTATCTCTTTTTTTTAGTCACAAAGTTGTTGAGTGTTGTGCTACTAACCTCATTTTCACATTTGCTCTGTAGGTTTTACACAATGATTTTGCACAGGGTGGTGACTTTTTGGAAGGTGTGTGTGATGGGTATCAGGGCAGGACTGACCATGAACTCCAGCAATGGAACCCTTGACTAAGTTCCTGTCCCCGGGAGCTCCATCACAGGGAGGATGGCAGGCCAATCAGACTACATCATGAATGTCTGCTAAAAATTCAATGTCTTACCTGCAGACTCCCACAGAGAACTATGAAAAACTGAAATAATATCCAGCTTATGCTGAGAATAGTTGCAAATAATATATAGGAATTGTCATGTTCTATGATTTCTGTATAAGGAAGTCCTTTCAGATCATACTCATTTGGAAGTACATCCTTTCCCTCTTTCTTGTTTGGGTGTCCATCGACAGATGAATGGATAAAGAAGATGTGGCACATATATACAATGGAATATTACTCAGCCATAAAAAGAAACAAAATTGAGTTATTTGTAGTGAGGTGGATGGACCTAGAGACTGTCATACAGAGTGAAGTAAGTCAGAAAGAGAAAAACAAATACTGTATGCTAACACATATATATGGAGTCTAAAAATAATAATAATAATAATAAAAGGTTCTGAAGAACCTAAGGGCCGGGAAGGAATACAGATGCAGACGTAGAGCATGGACTTGAGGACATGGGGAGGGGGAAGGGTAAGCTGGGACGAAGTGAGAGAGTGGCATGGACATATATACGTTACCAAATGTAAAATAGATAGCTAGTGGGAAGCATCCACATAGCACAGGGAGATCAGCTCGGTGCTTTGTGACCACCTAAAGGGGTGGAATAGGGAGGGTGTGAGGGAGATGCATGAAAGAAGAGATATGGGGATATATGTATATGTATAGCTGATTCACTTTTTTATACAGCAGAAACTAACACACCATTGTAAAGCAATTATGCTCCAATAAACATGTTTAAAAAAAAAGATCTTATTCTGTTGCATACTTCTGTGTTTTTTTAACTTTTAACTGAGAAAATCTTTTAATGCCAGTAAAAATAACTGGCTTTAATAACAACATAGTGTGCTATCATATGGCTATGCAATAATCTTTATAACCAATTATATGCCAATTTCCTTACAACCTTACAGCACTGGGTATATTTAAAATATTTCCCACATGGAGGCAAGCGTGGTATGTTATTTCACTTGGAAGAGTTTCCCTCACCACAAATGTAGGACACTGTGGGCACCTGAGTATAAGACTGATATTTGGGGACAGGGACAGCTATTGATGAGGCCAGTGTTTGCCTATCACTTATGGCAAAAAACTGGGAGAAGAGAGGCCTCCTTGCCAGCTTCACATTTGAGCCTGCCTCCCAAGTTGCTGCTTTCCTGTTACTAGAATCTTGAGATCACCAGGAATCCCTCCATTGTGGGGTCCAGGTCTTGTTGGGGGTGACTCTCTCCTGCTTCCCACACTTCTTTTAGGGAATGGACCAAATAAAGTCTTAACATACCACACTTTAAAGTTTGCTAACCTAAACTGAGGTTATTTTGCCACCCGCTTCCAGATTTTACTTCCAGAAGGTTCCATGTATAGTTAAAATGCAAAATGTTTGAGTGTGCCACACCCAGTTTCTCACAATAAATAACCTAGGGACACCTCTCTACTCAAGGCTCCTGAGTTTCACATGGCCTTTGACCAATCTATTCCTTATTTTTCTCACTTATGCAATTCATCAGGCAGGTGACTCCTCTTCCCTGCCTCAGTTTTTGATTTTGGTGGTGCTTTAGATAGTCATCTATTTTCAAATCCTCCATTATTATTATTATTATTATTATTACTATTATTATTATTTCTCTTTCTTCCTCATCCCCCTCCTTCTCCCCCTCCTTTTCCTCCCCTCCTCCTCCTCTTCTTCCTTCTTCTTCTTCTCCTTCTTCCTCTTCTTTTTTAATAGAGCTAACTAGTTATGGTTACTTTCATCATATGGTTGTACATTTTTCAGTTCTCAAGATGGACAATTATTTCTGTGCACTTACTAGTGACTCAAGGTTGTAGACATGAATGCAAATTATCACACATTCAAATATTGTACAAGCAAAGCATGCACAAATTTCATTTCAAAAGCAGAACAAAAATGTATGACATTTGACAAAAACTGGGAATAAATTAAATTTGCCAGGAATAAATGATCCACATGTTTATTAATTTTTGTGTTTACTTAAGAGAGCAGTTTCCCCATCACATTATGCCTCCCCTTTCGCCCCCCTGTGTGATCCCACGGTGGCTTATTCAAGTTGCAGAGCGAAGTCTCCATCTTCAGGACACCTACTGACTGTATTGCTACTTAAGCCTCAATCACAGTCCCCTTTGGAATGTCTCTTAATTGTTTGACATGCTCTTTGCTTTGAGTTTGAGGCATTTTCCTTGCAATTTTGGTTTAACTGGACTGTAAGTGTCATGGGGTCACCAAACTTGTATTATCTTGTTTTATCTCCAGAACTTACAACTCTATGATGTGCATGGAGGTTTTATTTGACTGGAAACACGTAAGGGTAGAGAACAGAATAAGCACCAAACTTTCTGAATAAATAACTGGTAGCTGCTTTGTTGAAAATCACTGACTGAATGAGCAGCACCTGGGCTGGCATCCTTCTCATCAAAGTCGTAGGTGAGAGGGAGGCTGTATCTAGTCTGGAGGTCACTGCAAAACACATATACATCCAGCTCCTTCAAAGACTTCAGTGTAACTGAGGGTTGTGAGAAAAAGAAATCTGTGTTTTGAAAGGCTCCTTGGATGGTTCTCAAATGCCAGCTCCTCTGTTTTCATTGAGAACGACTAGCTGAGGTCATCATAGACAGTTAGACAAGGGACTTCAGGGATCTCTCAGTGTTTCTTAAACTGATGAAAAGTGAGAATGTCCACATTCAAATTCCTAAGCCCTTTCCTAGAGATTTCTATGTGGTTGGTTTGGGGAGAGGCTTTGTTCCCTCTATCTTAAAGAGTGACTCTGCGTTCTCTGCTTGTCAGGAAAGTTGAAAACACGGTGATGGAGCGTAGTCCCCCAGATGCAATGGAAGTGATACCGTGGAGGGTCAGCACGAGCCTATGAGAGACACTGCGTGCCTCCAAGTATCCCCACATCTCAGGACTCCGTGACGATGAAGGTCGCTCTGCTGTGCTAACGTTTGCCAAGTTTTGTTGTGTCACTGTAATTACAGGGTGAACACAGCTACACTCCTCAGTGCAAATAAACGCGTCAGAGCCCACTCCATAGCAATTGTTTCCCATTAGGGAAATGTTAGGTTTCTTCCAATAATGAACAGCAATGACACAGTATATAATTCCCGTAGTCCTGATAGAGTGCATCCCAAACCGGAAACACTGCTCTCGCTTTAGCCATGTTTTCAGATTGAGAGTTTTCCTTTATCATTTGCTTACTTGAGTTTACTTCTTCCCAGGGAGCTGAACTATAATAAAGAGCCTTCTGACCTCACCTTCTCCCTAAGAGTAATTAAGCAACACTTGCATGTGAGGTTGACAAAAGCCTTAGGCTTAGTTATGCCAAAAGAAAGATACATTTTTTTCTTCCTGAATTTTTTAACCTAATTTTTTAAGTATTTTAGATAATTCTAGCCCTAGAGGTTCTGTAGAAAGGATCTGAAAATGTTCCATCTAAACCTTTCAGCTTATAGATAAGTACAGCTCTGCAATTTCAGTAGAAATGATCACCTACATAGAGCACTTCCCTGCCTTTCTCCTCCTATTTCCTACCCACTCTCTCTTTCAGAGAAATTTTCTTCCCCAAAAGGCACAGGCCTATTATCTTCACACAGAGGCTCACAAAAAATAACCTATCAATGTATAAGGATAAATTAATAGTAACTTCAGCCAACCTAAATGTGGAGACATGCAAAATTTTATGATAGAATCTTAGTTTATCTTTGTTTTATGTTTATGGCTAAATATGTAGTAATAAGTTTAGAGGGATATAGGGGAAGTTGTTGAAGGTAGAAGGGAAAAACATAGTAGGTCCTAGCACTCTTGTCACTTCAGTCTGTAGCCAGCTACCCACACTGGACTCATTTGCATAAACTTCTGATTTCTGATCGATGTATGTTTCATGGGCTAGTTTTGGGGACTTATCTCCAACTGAAGCCAGTTTCACAAGTTCAGGATCAGGATTGTGATTCAGGATCAGGTCAGTGGTTGTTTGCCCCAGATTCACAAAGAAATTTGTTTTGGAAGGTCTTTACTACCTGAGATATTGGTTTCAAAGAAGATTATATTATGATTTGACTTGGCAAGTGAGGGTTGCAGGTTGTCATCTGGAGTACAGAAAAGGTATCTTTTGCTTAGATTGCTTTCCATCCCAAGCATGAATTGTTTCCAGTGTGATTAATTCAATGAAAGAGTGATTGAAAACAAAATATCTCTTTTTATCAAATCTTTCTGAATACCGACAGCAGTGAACTGGTGCCTGCAGCCTTGGAAGGGCTGCTGAGAGCAGAAGGAAAGGGGTTGGGGGAACATAGAAATGCTGATTTTGCTGAAAACATCAGGCAGCTAGCACTGGCCCTGGTGTCTTCATTGGTCACTGGCAGGTAACCACAAGGACTCTAAGAGTACACAGGATTCAGATATTCAGAACTACCTAAGGGGAAGTAATGCTCCTTCAGAGAGCCTGTGGGCAGAGCCAGAGAAATACCATTTCTACACACCATCTATGATTGTTTCAACCCACCAAGCTGCTGTGTCATGAAAACTGTTTGCAAATTTTTAAGAAAATCAGATTTCTTTCTCTACATTAAATACAAAAAATAATTTCTGCAGGAGATATAACTTATTTTCAGAATATTTACCAAGGACCCTCTTATGTGTATCTTATATGTTTTGGGCTTTAAAAAACACCCCCTTTATTAGTTAATAACTTACCCGACTTTTATTCAGTTCTATTTTAGAGTTCCTTTAAGATTATTTAATATAACTTATTATATTTGCAAAAATCACAGTTTGTTAGAACAATGCAATCACAAAATCTAAAAAATAAAAAACAAAACAAAAAAGACCCATCTTCTTTTATCAGGGGATAAAGCATACAATTCAGAGACCTGAAAATTATTTAATAATGTTCATCACCTTCCTCTTCCAAACAGACACACACACACACACACACACACACACACTCACACACACAGTTTGCTTAGGTACTTAGAAAGTCTTCCAAGACATTTCCCAAACATTGGGTATGTGCATGTGTGTGTATATGTCTTATTTTCATTCATGTTCTTTTCCTGTGATTCTGTATTTCCTAAAACATTACCATAAACAATAGCATAGAGTTGGTCTCTCTCTACTTCAGCACACTCTCTGCTCTAGACTGTTTGTGTCTCCCCCAAACTCGTATGTTGAAACCTAGACCAAAAGTGATGGTATTCAAAAGTGGTGACCTTTAAGAGGTGATTAGGTCTTGAGAGTGGAGCCCTCATAATGGATTAGTGCCCTCGTAAAGAGACCCCAGTGAGCTCTCTTGCTCCTTCTGCTTCATGAGGAAACAATGAGCAGGTGGCCCTTTATGAACCAGAAAGAGAGCTCTCATCAGGCACTGAATCAGTTGCCTTGATCTGGGACTTCCCAGCCTCCAGAACTGTGAGAAGTAAATTTCTGCCATTTATAAGCCTCTGATATTCTGTTACAGTAACCTGAATGGACTAGGAGAGCTCCTTTCCTGCTGTGGGAGGCAGAGCTCTCCATTTTCATCCTGCTTCTCTGGCTGCTCCACTTCTGTTTCATTGGGTAACTCTCCTTTTCCTTTGGTTCTTTAAATGTAGACTTGTCCATGGCACAGGTTCCCAGGACTTATTCTGCCTATCATCTCCCAGGGTGATCTCATCCTTTCTGATGGCTTGAAATGTCTTCTCTATGCTGACAACTTTCAAATTCATAGAAGTTATTCATGATTAATTACGATATTCATGACTAATCAATTTAACAATTTAAACAGCTATGTTCTAGTACTGTTCCAGGGAGCCTCCTTTTATAAGCTTAGAATCTTATAGACAGACATAAGTCAAATAATCCTAACTTATATGGAAAATTACCAGAGTGAGAAGTGCTATAAATGGGAGGCTAGTGTTCCCTAAAATCATGTAACTTGGGCATTTGGCTTTAAAAAACAGGTCAGGAAAGGCTTTCCTGGGGGTAGTGATGAATAATTTGGAACCTAGAGGATGAAATTGAATTAACTCCAAAAATAGAGGAGGAATGGGCCCCTCTGACCTTGGGAGAATGTCATCTGTGCAAACATAATGGACTGGAAGACTGAAAGAAGGCTAGTGGGACCAGGAAGTTGTGGTGTGACATTGAGCTAGAGAGGAATGCAAGGGCTGGCCCTGGATGTTCTGGTTGCCTGTTGTCAAGTTAAGGACTGTTTCTCCCTAAGAGCAATAGCAACAGAGAGCTATGGGGCATTTTGATGGGAATGACAAGAGGGCAGGGAAATTGATGGTATATGGTTTACATTTCAGAAAGCTCAGTGTGAAAGACATAATATATTGGAGCATCCATACATCATGGTAGACCTGTTAGTTGGGCCAAGTAAGAAATCATGGTAGATAAAAGTGAGGTGTAATTGCCAATTCCTATCCCCTCTGCCTGAAAGTCCCAGCCATACCATTACATGACCATCTCTTCTCATTATTCAAGTCTTAGTTCCAATACCTTCACCTCAAACAAGCTTCCCATGACCGCACTCTAAATTATTGCTCTCTCTTTTTCACACAGTGCTTTGATTTTTTTTGACTCACAGCACTTAGCATTATCTGAAATGTCAATGTGTTTATTTTTCTGTGGGTGTTTATCCTTCCTAGAATGGAATCTCCAGGAGGGCAGAAGCCTACTCTTTTTCATGGGTCACTATATCCTATATCCCTGTTGCACAGATGACACCTGGGACATGCAGATGCTCAAAGATACTTATTTCATGAATGAATGAAGACAAACATATTCTACAAATATTTGGGAGGGAAAACAGGCAGAAGTCAGCCAGAGGTTGGCTGCAGTGGTGGAGGAATGTGTTGGGGTAATTCCAGAATTCTGGTTTGAACCTCGGTAGAAAGGAAATGGAAAGACCATTTTGGGGAAGAAGAAAGCCAATACTAGGAATGAAAAACTTGAATAAATGAGTGAATTAATATTTGTAGTTTATGGTAAAATAAGGATTGATTAAAGTGGGGGAGCTCTGCTGTACACGGCCACAACAGTATGGGGTTTGGGGGAACACAGTGTTCCAATTTCAATTGACTTGATGAGCAAAAACAACAAAAGAGAGAGGTGAGGCACATGTATTTTGCCACTTTCCCGCTGTGTTTCGTTTTTGGGCTTGACAGGGCAGGCCACTGGAAATGATCTATGGTAAGTCCTCTGTGTTCTCCAAGAGGCAGGGCCCCAGAAGTCACTGGATTCTGGAACATCTCACTCTTGCTGATTAAATCATGCAGCCTGCAGAGAGCCCGGTTGTCTCTGGCAAGTGCCTTCTGAAAGTAAAACAGGGAAGAAGAGCTCAAGCAGAGCTTGTGGAAAGAAAAATGCTCTGCTGCCCTGTGATGTGAGGGAAAGAAAACACCATCAAGTCATGGATAAATGAAGAGATAGAGTTGCTTTGATTTTCCCTAAGGAAATATTCAACATATGAATTTGCTTTTTTTCTCTCCTCAACAGTCAAGCTACCTCAAGGGACACTATAAATCCTGCTTCCTTTTGGCAAGTCTCGCCTGCTTTAAGAGGCTGCACTTTCCTCAAACACATCAGAGATTTTTACTGACATTTTTGGTGAGGGCTTTTCTTTATTGTTATTAGAAATTGTCCTTAAATATTAAAAAAATGATCATCCACTGAAATACTAGAGTTTCACTGATTTGAAAGCAAAATCTTTAAAATTCTATTTATTCAACTGCGCAAGAAAGATGAAAATAAACTAGTCAATAGGAAAAACTAATCTATGGTGGAAATGATCAGAACAGTGACCCTACTGGTAGGTTGGAGGTGGCTGGAAGTGACTGGGAAAAGTTATGAGGGAATCTTCTGGAGGGATGCAAAGTTCTATATGTTGATAGGGATTTGGGTTATACAGCTGTGTGCATTTGTAAAAACATTAAGTGGTCCACTTAAGATTTGTGATTTTAGCCACAAACAATATAAAACAGATAACAAATATTGAATTTAAGTCCATGATATGCTGCATGCCAAAGTATTCAAGGGTGAAGGGAAGTTATGTCTGTAACTTATTTTGAAATGCATTAAAAAATGCAGTATACTGATGGATGGATAGAGGGAAGGATGGACGAATAGATAAACACAAAAGCAGGTGTAGTAAAATGTTAACAGTAGAACCTTGGTGGTGGTCACATAAGTGTTCACCCCTCATTCTTTCAACATATCTGTGTTTGAAAATTTTCAAAATAAAGTGATGGAGAAAAGATGAACTAGTTAGAATTGTGTCAAATGACCATTTCCTGTTCATATTAACTATCTCTTTTCTTCTTAGAAATGTAGGATGATAATCACAGAAAGTCTTCCTGCTTTAGTGTGATGACCTAGGCATTTAATGTTTATGTTACTCCAAACCCAGTTGAATGCTGACATGGGCAGTGTCAGGATATTATTCTAAAAGGACATTATCATGAACTAGTCTACAGCAGCAAGAGTAAATGTCAGTGCTGCAATGTTTACTGTTTTAATCCTGCCTTCCTCCCTGACTGTGTATTTACCCTCACTCAAATGCAAGCTCTGTGGCACTGGTCTTAATATTCTGAACCAATGTTTTATTTTAGTGAAGATAGGTTCCCAAGAGTCATGCAAATATCTGGTAATTCAAAGAAATGCTTTTGAGTGTTCTCAATTTTATAGATTTGTTTATATAGTACAACAGTATCACATTTACAATCAAGTGTAATAAAACTTTTCAGCTGCAGAGCATATACTAGCAAAGATGCTTGCATAAATATGATCACTATATAGACATTCAAATGCATAAAAGAATTCATGTTTATAATTTTATGTTTGTAACCCTGATTGGCCTAGAGTTGCCCTAAAAATCAACCTTTCCTCTACTCTTTTTACTATAATTAAGCTCTTCTCTGGAATAAAGTATCTTACTCTCAGAAACCCAAGTTCTCTCTGTAAATAGTTTCAGTCACAATGTGGGCAAAGTGACTGCAAAAGAAGAGCAATTAAACTGAGCATCAATGGAGAGAATATCTTCCCCAGTGTTTGAGCCAGAGTGTCTGGGCTGAGCAAACTAGTAATGATCGTCTAAGTGAGACAAAGAGAAAACCTGGAATTCCATCAAGATAGTGTGGTGACGCTGTCAGTGTAACTCTAGCATCAGCCCTTTTTTTATGCAAGGAAGGAGTGGTCAACCAAAGAGTGAGCCATGCCAGAATTCCCACAACTCCCCAAAAGTAAGTTCAAATAGTCAGTGCCCAGTTGGCGCTTTAAATTCAAATGGTGGAGGGAGGCAGGGGCAGCTTCATGGGCTTGCAACAGTGCATCTACTCTCAGCAGTGTTCCTGTGCTTAGTTTAATGTACTGCTGTCACTGCTTGAAATTATTAATAATTTTATCTCTGAGCTTGTGTTTTTTAAGTGAAGAACAGGACCACAGGGAATGTGTGAGCAGAGGAGATATGCTAGGTGGCAACATGTCTGAACATGCTCAGGCCCAGGGCAGTTGCCCTAGCCGCCCAGCACACACATGTGCATGCCAGGGACAGTCCAGATGCTGTGGGGCCAAGTTCCAGGGTCTCATTGCTGAAGTGAACTGAGGTAGGAGTAGCAGGAGCAGCAGCACAACACCAGAGGCCTGGGAGAAAAGAGGGGTCCTCCTGGGGGTGGCACTGGGATCCAGAACAGGAACTTCCTATGCTCATGCTGTGGGTTTCATCAGGAAATTATTACAGATCAAAAGTACACCCATGTTACTCCAGTTTTTGTGGTGACCTAAATGGGAAGGAAATCCAAAAAGGAGGGGGTATATGTATACATATAGCTGATTCACTTTGCTGTACAGCAGAAACTAACACAACATTGTAAAGCAACTATATTCCAACCAAGAAAAAAAAGGAAAAAAAAAAAGTACACCCATGGACCTTACAGTATAGCATTCCAGAGAGTTTCAAGATTTTTTTAGTAAGAGTTTAGAATCCATCATTTGGAAAACTATTGTGATATTACAAAGCAAATATCCACAGTTTTAGTAACAGAAATAAAAATTAAAGATTGTCACGTTGAATAGAAAACTATTTTCAAAAGAAGGATGACAATTTTAGAATTAGTTTCCCCTTGTAATTGAGGAGACAATGATTGGATGAACAGTCATTTGAATCATAAACAAATTATAAAGCCTCTCGGTCTTTCTTGTACAGCCTCCACAACATACAGGGACTGTCTGAGAAAACACTAAAATGCCCTTGCATTTACATTTTGGGGCCATTCTGGGTAGCGTGATGAAACTCTACCATTTAGTCACTTAGTAGTTGTCTCAGTTATTAGATGGACTGTCGGGGCATAGCCGTGCTTGTGTTCAAGTAACTTTTATTTTACTTAATAATGGACCCAAACACAATGATGCTGGCAATTCAAAACATTCTCTTACTGTGCCTAATTTATAAATTAAACATCATCATAGGTACAAATGTATAGGAAAAATTTGGTATATACAAGGTTTGGTACTATCCATAGTTTCAGGCATTCAGTTGGGTTCTTGAAATGTGTCCCCCAGTAGATAAGAAGAGGCTACTGTACACATATGTACACACACACACACACACACATTTATTTGTTGGGGGTGGGGGGATTGTAAGCGAGTTTTTGTTGTTACCTGCGTGTTGCTATTACCACTTGTGATGGTTAATATTATGTGTCAACTGACTGGACCATGGAGTGCCCAGATATTTGGTTAAACATGATTCTGGGGGTTACTGTGGGGGTGTTTCTGGATGAGATTAACATTTAAATCCATAGACTGAGTAAAGTAGCTTGCCCTCCCCTGTGTTGGGGTGGAAGGCTCACCCAATCTATTGAGGCCTGAATAGAACAAAATGGCTGAGGAGGGAGAATTCCTTCTCTCTTCCTGACTGTGTTTGAGCTGGGACATCAGTCTTTTCCTGGCTTCTGACTCAGATCAGGACTGGACTTTACACAATCAACTCCCTTGTGTCCCCAAGGGAGATCCCAATGGCAGACCATGTGACTTCCCATTAACCCTATGGTTTACTGAGGAGCCTCTCCTCTGTGGCCTCCTGACTTCTATCCTCCACCACAGTCTCTCTGCTGTTAAGCCCCTCCTAGTTCCCACCTCTTCTTGTGCTAAGACCCTGGGATTCAACTTTGTCTGGTTACTTGCTGAGTTGGCCTGGGATGGCAGGCAGGGCACTCAGTATCCTGAGAGGAGGGGCTCTTGGTTTGGTTTAGCATCAAGAGCAGATTGTCTAAAACATTTCACAAGGAGAAGATTAAACTCCTAAAAGTTCTGTTTCTTTGATGATTGTTACCAAGTCCAAGCTCATACTGCTTGCCACACGACAGGGCAATAAATCCAGAAATGAGTTATTGAGGCAAGAAATAGTGACTTTATTCAGGAAGCCAGCAGACTGAGAAGATGGTGGACTAGTGTCCCAAAGAACCATCTTACCCAAGTCAGAATTCAGGTTTCCTTTATACTAAAATGGGGAGGGGGTATGGTTGCTTGTTGCAAATTTCTTGGTGTTGGAATCTTTTGTTCCTGCAGCTGTCCACATACGTCAGGTCACGATGTTCCTGTAAACCTCCAACAGGACAAATGTTATTCTCTGTTCCACAACTTTTTCTCTTTATATGAATGGAAAAGTGTTATAACCTTGAGAATGGGCTATACTGCATATTTCAGGCTATAGGCAACATTCTTAACTTGAAGCAAAAGCAATAGAATATAAAGGTTAAAGTAAAAGAAACTGATCTAATATGGAGTCAGATTTGTTCTTCCCTATTACAATTCCCCACTGTCAATGTCCATTCCTTGTGGAGAAATGGGTGACGACTGTTCCAGCTACTTCCTGCAGAATGGGGGTTGATGAATGGGTGATCATGGAATGGAATTAATCAGCTCTGGACAGGGAACATTCCTTAGAATCTTTTATCAGTAGTACAATCCTCTTTCCTTCTTTATTTACAATTACTTGAACCTGATGAAACCCCTTCTCACTTTGCTGAACTTGGGGTTTTGTTTCCATTTCCCTATACATATCTATTAATTTTATCTTTCTGACTGCCATAATTACACTAGATTCCTGTGCTATCTATTTGGATAAGATTAAACAAATAGGTTGACACTTTTTCAGCTACAATGAAATTATAATCTCGATATTTATCTTTTTTAGAGAGCAACCTTAAATATTCTAAGGGTTCACAAACCCATTGCTCCCCAGGCCTCTCAGGAGTGTGATGAATCCATGGCTTTACCCCAGATAACTTGACAGATGAGTGAGTGGTAAGTAATACCACATGCAGTCCTGTCCACCTTGCAGTCAACTGATATTCAGGCCTTTGTTCTCTCCAGGTTTTAAGAAGGACTCAGTCTCTGGGCCAGAAAATATGTAAGGCTACCTCAGTTGGATAAGCAGACCTATTGGAGGCAAACTCATGAACAGTATAGTGCCCAAAGTTTTAACATAATTGACAACTGCTAGGTCTTTTAGAGCATTTATAGATTCTCTCACCTGGGCAGACACCTAGAAGGACCTACCACACAATATTTTGAAGGGGCTTAATTTAAGCCTGCTTCTGGAAGCCACTCTGATCTGTAGCAGGGCAACTTGTCTTGGCAAGGCCGTATCCCAAGTTAAATTAGTTTCTTGACATATTTTAGTGACATTCCTTTTCAATATATAATTCACTTCCTTGGTTTTTCCTGTTGATTGTGGTCTCCAGGATGAATATAATTTGAAATACTTTAGACACTTGTTGGATTATGCTAAAGACAAAAGCAGGCCCGTTACCACTTTGAAGGGTGTTAGGCAGTCCAAATAGGGGGATAATTTTTTTAAGGATGGTTTTAATCACTTTGGAAGCTTTTTCTGTCTGGGTGGGGTATGCTTCCAGCTATCCTGAAAAAGTGTCCACCAACACTAGCAGGTATCTGAAATTTCCTGCAGTTTGAGGTATTTGAGTAAAGTCTATTTGCCAGTCCTCGGGGGAGAGATTCCTCTATGTCGAGTCCCTATCTGGGAAGGTCTAACAGCAGTCTTTGGGTTATTTTTTGCACAAGTCATGCAATTCTGAGTGACTCTCTGGATGGTCTTTTGTAAGTTAAGTTCCACTATATACATTTGAATCCATTGTAAGGTGACATCTCTCTCATAATGAGTATTTTGTAGCAAATCATCCATATATTGAAATAAAAAGTCTTTCATCCAATATTAAGTTTCTAAGGTCCCTAGCCAACCTCTCCCCAAACAACGTAGGGGAATTCTTCAATCCTTGAGGCAGGACTGTCCAACAATACTGTTGGACTACCTGTGTTTCTGGGCCTTGCCATTCAAAAGCAAACAGCTTCTGTAATTCTCCTGCAATAAGAATGCAGAAAAAAACATCTTTCAAGCCCCCAAACTGAGAACCTCCTGGAATGGTTGTGAGCAGGGAACAAGTCTCATACTACTTCATTAATAGCCTTTAAGTCTTGGATGAAGCAGTACTCTACTGAGTTTGGATTTTTGACCAGGAGAATAGGGGTGTTGTAGGGAAGGGGACCTGCAGGATTTAATCAGTCCTGCTTCCAAAAAATTTTCAGGAATTGTCTGAGTTCTCTTTTGGGCCTCTTGCCTCAGAAGGTATTGTTTTAGATTAGGTGTCTCAGGGCCCCTTTTTAAAGGGATTTGTATTGGTCATGTGTTTTTTTTTTTTTTTCCCCTGGGGTACCATCAGCCCACACTTCTTTTTTTTTTAACATCTTTATTGGAGTATAATTGCTTTACAACTGTGTGTTAGTTTCTGCTTCATAACAAAGTGAACCAGCTATACATATACATATATCCCCATATCTCCTCCCTCAGCCCACACTTCTGACCTTACATTTTTGTAGACCTCACAGGGAAAGAGCTCTGTCTCTTTTCTGGGGCATCAATGTGTGTCATCTGTAGGGTTAAAGCATGCTCCAATGGGGCCCTGATGTCAAGCTGTTCTGGCAAAAAAGTTACTTGATCATTTAATTTACAAAGGAGATCTCAGCCCCAAAGAGAGATTGGACACTCTGGCTTATATATGACACTGTGTTTCAGAGTGGGGTCTCCTAGTTGGCATTCTAGATGTAAGAATGAATGATTTTGTACTTCTCCAGAAACTTCCATGACCAGAATTGATTGAGATGTTTTCTGTGCCATCTTGGTGTTTACCACAGAGTATCTTGCACCCATATCTGTTAGAAGGTCAATCAACTTGTCCCCCACTGTCAAAGTTGCCTGGGACTCCTGTAGGGAAATTGGAATTGGGCACCTCAAGTCCAAGGGAGCCCCTAGGTCTCTTCATTCATCATCAGAGCGTCCCTCTCTTTCTACCATATGAGAGGCTCCCACCTTTCTTTTATTGTTTTCCTTCTTATGTTTTAGCTTGGGGCAGTCTTTTTCTAATGTGTTTCCTCCTTAGAGTAAGTGTATTGTCCTTCCCCAATGGCAGCTTACATCTCTTCAGGTTACTTGCCTTCTGAGAATCCAATGCTACTGCCAGAAAAGTGGCATTCCCTTTTTCATCTTCTTTCTTCTGTTGTTGTTCTTTGTTGTTGAAATCTTTAAAAGTAACATCTACCAGTTGAAAGGGGTTCATTCCAAATGCACCATCTGATTTTTGTAATTTTCTCATATTTACCATTCTAGCATTTTCAGGGGCCTTGGCATATGCATCAGTCTAATGTCTGTAGTTCTGATAAACCCTTTCCAAAAATTCAGAGGGGTCCTCATTTGGTTTTTGCTGGAGTTCTTGAATTTTGTTTAAATTCCTTTGCTGCTTATTAAGGGTCATGGGTCATCCATAGAAACCCAGCCTGCTAAATGTTTTCATTTAGGCCCCCTGTGTGAGGGAAATTGCCCTGCACCAGGAGTGGCTTCTGGTGCAAACCGAGTGCCCTGTAAGGTCTTAGATGGCAATACCAGACCAGGCCCCTGTACCCCAGGAACTAACACAATTTGATCTCTATAAGGAGTGGGAGCCAGTCTGAGCACTTCCTGAACCCCAGTGTTGGGAATTAGGGCTGGCTGTATAGAAATGGGAGGTAGTGGAAGGGGTGAATATATTGGCATAGTGGCCAGAGGGACAGGATGGCTGGCTCAGCTGGAAGAGTTAAGGTTTGAAGCAACATATCCTCACTCTTATTCCCTTCTTTCTCTTATTTTCTATGATGTAATAGCACAAATGCTTGTACATAGGGGATTTTATCATTCTTCTCTGCCTTTTCACAGAATAGCTATAATTTCAGGATTGTATAGAGCCATTCAAAAGCCATAATTTCTCAGCACTTTATTGTAAATCTATAAATAGTAATTTAACATTTCTAAACATTTTGCTTTGGCATCAACCAACTAGGCTGAATTCTGGACTAGGGGCTTGGTGACTTTAGGAAACAAGTGAAAACTTTCTCTTCTTCCTGGGAATGTCCCATTCTCAGATAAGAACAGGCAAGTTTTGTTGTTGTTGTTGTTGTTGTCATTGTTCCTTTCCTCCATTTGACATCAGTAAAAGCTTTAAGTATCACAAAACTTATTTGGCTGTAAATGGAGAAATGGGACCAAAACAAAATGTCATGAAAAACCCAAAGGACAAATGGAAAACCAAAAATAAACCCCCAGGTTTGGTCTTGGGGTTTTACTTATCATAAGAACCATCAATTCAACCCCCATGCAATGTGATTCCTTGGCTAGACCAATGACACAGGAGACCACAAATGGCATAATTAACAAGCAAGGGTGAGACTACTTGGTACACAGGGTGCCATGATAACCCTGCATAAACCCCTTGTTGATATCCTAACAGGTACTGTGGTACACAGGTACACATTGCTACAATTAAATATTATCTTTCTCTTAGTCATGGGTTCTTAGCTGTAATCAGACAACTTATACAAAATGTGTCCCAGAGGACTTTCTTTAGGGGTAGTTGAAACATTCCCCAACATTTAAAGACAAAAATACAAGACAAAAAAACCCACAAATGGTTTGGATCCAAAGAAAGAAATGAACTGGTTCACAAATCAGGTAAAAGTCCAGCAACTATTTCCTCTTTTCAACAGGGTACCCAACTCAAATACAAAACAAATTGGCTTATTCTGGAGGAAAAAGTCCCCAAAAGGAGAGGAATAAAGTTTCTGCTGTACACACCAGGGCTACTTGTCATACTGATTGAGCCTATCAGCTCCTAGATATTGATTTCTTGCTCCAACTGCCAAGTGCTAGGGCAGCCTGTGCTGCTTCAGGGAATTTTAAAGGGAAGATTCTCAGGACAATTGGTCCTAGCAGCTGCTAGGGCTTTACCTGAAAATTCCCCAATCAGGGCCAGCTACCACAAGCAGCAAGTGTCCTGGCAGGCTTGCCAAAATTTGTGACTAAGTCTAAGCTCATACTGCTAGCTGCACAACATGCCAATAAGTTAAGAGACAATTTGTTGGGCAAGGAATAGTGACTGTGTTCAGAGAGCCAGAAGATCAAGAAGATGGTGGATTACTGTCCCAAAGAAGCATCTTACCCAAGTCAGAATTCAGGTTTCTTTTATACTAAAAAGGGGAGGAGTTGTGGTTAGTTGTTGCAAACTACTTGGTGCTAGAATCTTTTGTTCTTCCAGCTGTCCACTTAGGTGGAGTCAAAATGTTCCTATAAAACACCAACAAGACAAATGTTATTCCCTGTTTTACACCTACTTTTCTCTATATGAATGCAAAAGTGTTATACCCTTAAAAGTCAGAGCTCTGAGAATGGGCTATTCTGCATATTTCAGGCTGTAGGCACCATTCTTAACTCCAAGCAAAAGCAATAGACTACAAAAGTTACAGTAAAAGAAACTGACCTAATATGGAATCAGATTTGTTCTTCCCTATTACATGATAAAGGTGTGTGAAAGGAAAAAACCTACAAACAAGATTACTCTACTCACCAAGGAATCTCATTCAGATTCGACAGAGAAATTAAAACCTTTACAGACAAGCAAAAACTAAGAGAATTCAACACCACAAAACCAGTTTTACAACAAATGCTAAAGGAACTTCTCTATGCAAGAAACACAAGAAAAGGAAAATACCTACAATAACAAACCCAAAACAATTAATAAAATGGTAATAGGAACATATATATCTATAATTACCTTAAATATAAATGGATTAAATGCTCCCACCAAAAGACATAGACTGACTGAATGAATATAAAAACAAGACATGTATATATGCTGTCTACAAGACACCCAATTAAGACCTAGGGACATATAGGTACTGAAAGTGAGGGGATGAAAAAAGATATTCCATGAAAGTGGAAACCAAAAGAAAGCTGGAGTAGGAATTCTAATATTAGAAGAAATAGATTATTTTTTCTTTTTTTCTTTGCGGTACGTGGGCCTCTCACTGCTGTGGACTCTCCCATTGCAGAACACAGGCTCCAGATGTGCAGGCTCAGCAGCCATGGCTCATGGGCCCAGCTGCTCCACGGCGTGTGGGATCTTCCTGGACCAGGACATGAACTTGTGTCCCCTGCATTGGCAGGTGGACTCTCAACCACTGTGCCACCAGGGAAGCCCAGAAGAAATAGATTTTAAAATAAAGACTTACAAGAGACAAAGAAGGACACTACATAATGATCAAAGGATCAATACAAAAAGAAGATATAAAAATTGTAAATATTTATGCACCCAACATAAGAGAACCTCAATACATAAGGCAAATGCTAACACCATAAAAGGGGACATCAATAGTAACACAATCATAGTAGGGGACTTTAACATCACACTTTCACCAATGGGCAGATCATCCAAAATGAAAATAAATAAGGAAACAAAAGCTTTAAATGATACATTAAACAAGATGGACTTAATTGATATTTATAGGACATTCCATCCAAAACAACAGAATGCACTTTCTTCTCAAGTGCTCATGGAATATTCTCCAGGATAGATCATATCTTTGGTCACAAATCAAGCTTTGGTAACTTTACGAAAATTGAAATTGTATCAAGTATCTTTTCCGACCACAATACTATGAGACTAGATATGAATTACGGGAAAAAATCTGTAAAAAATACAAACATATGAAGGCTAAAAAATACACTACTTAATAATGAAGAGATGACTAAACAAATCAAAGAGGAGATCAAAAAATACCTAGAAACAAATGACAATAAAATCACAACAATGCAAAACCTATGGGATGCAGCAATAGCAGATCTAAGAGTGAAGTTTATAGCAATACATTCCTACCTCAAGAAACAAGAAACATCTCAAATAAAGAACCTAACCTTGCACCTAAACCAAATAGAGAAAGAAGAACAAAAATACCCCAAAGTTAGCCGAAGGAAAGAAATCATAATGATCAGATCAGAAATAAATGAAAAAGAAATGGAGGAAACGATAGCAAAGATCAATAAAATTAAAGCTGGTTCTTTGAGAAGATAAACAAAATTGACAAACTATTAGCCAGACATATCAAGAAAAAAAAGGGAGAACTCAAATCAATAAAATTAGAAATGAAAAAGAAGTAAAAACACACACTGCAGAAATACAAAGGATCACGAGAGATTTCTGCAAGCAAATATATGCCAATACAATGGACAACCTGGAAGAAATGGACAAATTCTTAGAAAAGCACAATCTTCCGAGACTGAACCACGGAGAAATAAAAAATATAAACAGATCAATCACAAGCACTTAAATTGAGACTGAGACTAAAAATCTTCTAACAAACAAAAGCCCTGGACCAGATGGCTTCACAGGCGAATTCTATCAAACATTTAGAGCAGAGCTAACACCTACCCTTCTCAAACTCTTCCAAAATTCAGCAGAGGGAGGGATACTCCAAAACTCATTGTACGAGGCCACCATCACCCTGATAACAAAACCAGACAAAGATGTCACAAAGAAAGAAAACTATAGGTCAATATCACTGATGAACATAGATGTAAAAGTCCTCAAAAAATACTAGCAAACAGAATCCAACAGCACATTAAAAGGATCATACACCATGATCAAGTGTGGTTTATCCCAGGAATGCAAGGATTCTTCAATACATGCAAATCAATCAATGTGATACACCATACTAACAAATTGAAGGAGAAAAACCATATGATCATCCCAATAGATGCAGAAAAAGCTTTTGACAAAATTCAACACTGATTTATGTTAAAAACCTTCCAGAAAGTAGGCACAGAGGGAACTGGCCTGAACATAATAAAGGTCATATATGACAAACCCACAGCCAACATTGTTCTCAAAGGTGAAAAATTCAAACCATTTCCTCTAAGATCAGGAACAGACAAGGTTGTCCACTCTCAGCATTATTATTCAACATAGTTTTGGAAGTTTTAGTCACAGCAATCAGAGAAGTAAAAGAAATAAAAGGATTCCAAATCAGGAAAGAAGAAGTGAAGCTGTCACTGCAGATGGCATGATACTATACATAGAAAATCCTAAAAATGCTACCAGGAAACTACTAGAGCTAATCAATGAATTTGGTAAAGTAGCAGGATACAAAATTAATGCAAGAAATCTTTTGCACTCCCATACACTCTTGATGAAAATTCTGAAAGAGATATTAAGGAAACACTCCCATTTACCATTGAAACAAAAAGAATAAAATACCTAGGAATAAACCTACCTAAGGAGACAAAAGACCTGTATGCAGAAAACTATGACACTGATGAAAGAAATTAAAGATGATGCAAGTAGATGGTGAGATATACCATGTTCTTGGATTGGAAGAATCAGCATTGTGAAAATGACAAGAGCACCCAAAGTAATCTACAGATTCAATGTAATCCCTATCAAACTACCACTGGCATTTTTCACAGAACTAGAACAAATAATTTCACAGTTTGTATGGAAACACAAAAGACCCCGCATAGCCAAAGCAATATTGTGAAAGAAAAACAGAGCTGGAGGAATCAGGGTCCTGGACTTCACACTATACTACAAAGGTATAATATATATACCTTGGGTATAATCAAGACAGTATGGTACTGGCACAGAAACAGAAATATAGATCAACTGAACAGGATAGAAACCCCAGAGATAAACCCATGCACATCCGGTCACCTTATCTTTGATAAAGGAGGCAAGAATATACAATGGAGAAAAGACAGCCTGCTCAATAAGTGGTACTGGGAAAACTGAATAGCTATATGTAAAGAATGTAATTAGAACACTCACTAACATCATATGCGAAAAAAAAAAAAAACCCTCAAAATGGATTAAAGACCTAAATGTAAGACCAGATACTATAAAATTCTTAGAGGAAAACAGGCAGAACACTCTATGACATAAATCACAGCACAATCCTTTTTGAACCACCTCCTAGAGAAATGGAAATAAAAACAAAAATAAACAAATGGGACCTAATGAAATTTAAAAGCTTCTACACAGCAAAGGAAACCATAAACAAGACAAAAAGACAACCCTCAGAATGGAGAAAATATTTGCTAACAAAGCAACTGACAAAGGATTAATCTCCAAAATATACAAGCAGCTCATGCAGCTCAATATCAAAAAACAAACAACACAATTGAAAAATGGGCAGAAGACCTAAATAGACATTTCTCCAAAGAAGATATACAGACTGCCAACAAACACATGAAAGAATGCTCAACATCATTAATCATTAGAGAAATGCAAATCAAAACTACAATGAGGTATCACCTCACACCAGTCAGAATGGCCATCCTCAAAATATCTACAAACAATAAATGCTGGAGAGAGTATGGAGAAAAGGGAACCCTCTTGCACTGTTGGTGGGAATGTAAATTGATACAGCCACTATGGAGAACAGTATGGAGGTTCCTTGAGAAACTAAAAATAGAACTACCATATGACCCAGCAATCCCACTGCTGGGTATATACACTGAGACCACCATAATTCAAAAATGGTCATGTGCCACAATGTTCATTGCAGCTCTATTTACAATAGCCAGGACATGGAAGCAGCCTAAGTGTCCATCAACGGACTAATGGATAAAGAAGATGTGGCACATATATACAATGGAATATTACTCAGCCATAAAAAGAAACAAAATTGAGTTATTTGTAGTGAGGTGGATGGACCTAGAGACTGTCATATAGAGTGAAGTTAAGTCAGAAAGAGAAAAATAAATGCCATATGCATATATATATATATATATATATATATATATACACACACATATATATGGAATCTAAAAAAAATTCATTCTGAAGAACCTAAGGGCAGGACAGGAATTAAGATGCAGACATAGAGAATGGACTTGAGAACACGGGAAGGTAAGATGCAGACATAGAGAATCGACTTGAGAACATGGGAAGGGGGAAGGATAAGCTGGGATGAAGTGAGAGAGTGGCATGGACTTATGTATACTAACCAATGTAAAATAGATAGCTAGTGGGAAGGAGCCGCATAGCACAGGGATATCAGCTCAGTACTTTGTGACCACCTAGAGGGGTAGGATAGGGAGGGTGGGAGGGAGATGCAAGAGGGAGGATATGTGGGGATATAGGTATATGTATAGCTGATTAACTTTGTTATAAGACAGAAACTAACGCACCATTGTAAAGCAATTATACTCCAGTAAAGATGTTAAAAAAAAGGAAAAAAAAGGTGTGCCTTGTTCTCTGCCTCGCGTTCTTCATCAAAGGCCTTGCTTTTCTGTCTCTGTTCCCACCAGAATGCATTCAATCCATTTTGACAGTATCCCAAATGCACCCACTTTTTCTGGATAGGTCTGGGTAAAGAGCACAAAACCCAAGAAAGATTTTCCTACAATATCTGTGCTGAGCTATAAGACTTCTTTGTAGGGATGGCAAGTAATGTAATACATTGTAGTGAATGCACCATCTTGGTTTCAAGTGTAACTTTGAGGACAACATATCAGTGTATGTTACTTCCAAGGAATTCCTGGCCTGAATCATCTTGGCAGGTGGTTTTTGTGAGCAATGCCTTCTGCCAGAAACAACAGATGCAGGGGGTCAGATTGGTTTCTTTTTTTTCCCTAAATATCTTCTATCATTTTATACCAAGAAAACTCTATCTCAATTTTCCTTAAAATCAATCCCTCTGTTTTCCAAATTTATCAGCACTCTGGCTCATCTCAGGCACCACCCTTTATTTCCAAAGCTATTTTGTGGGGACAGCTATAGTCTCTATAGTATTCCATTATTATCAGGGACTTCCCTGGGCAGGACCTTAATGACTGGGGAGATGGGTCATGCCCATCCCTCTTCAAGGCCTTGTTCACTCTGTGCTCTGGTCTGTGGCAGCAGGGATTGGCTCAGGGTGAGGGCATCCAAAGCTACCTTTAGTACAGCCTCTGGGGTAGGCTAGTTCTGGACTGTGCTGTTGTAATAGGGAAGAATAAATCTGAATCCATATTAGGTTTCTTTTACTTTAACCTTCGTATTCTATTGCTTTTGCTTCAAATTACGAATAGTGCCTACAGCCTGAAATATACAGGATCACCCATTCTCAAGGCTCTGACCTTAAAGGTATAATACTTTTCTATTCACATAGAGATAAAAAGTTGCAGAACAGAGAATAACATGTGTCTTGTTGGAGGTTTACAGGAACATCCTGACCTGACTTATGTGGACAGCTGCAAGAACAAAGGATTCCTACACCAAGAAGTTTGCAACAACCAACCATGCCCCTCTCTAATCTTGTCTTTAAAAATGCTTTGCTGAAACTTTTCAGGGAGTTTGGAGGTTTGGGGGAAATGAACCACCCATTCTCCTCGCATGGCCCTCAAAAATTTTTTCTCTATTCCAAAGTTTTGGTTTGTTTGGCCTCACTGTGCATCAGACATATGAACTCACATTCGGTAACACTGTTGACCAAGGTGCCATCTTTCACAGCCCAGCAATATCCACGTTAGCATTAGTGAGAGCTCCTTTGAGGTACTTCCTCTCTGTCTTACACACGCCCCTTCTTCTCTGCTTCTGGGTCCTCTGTAGAGCTAATGAACTTATATTATGAAAGAGATATCAGGCCTATCAGATAGGTCCCCAACTAGCTGTGGCTTTTGCTCTTGCACATTCTTATACTAGACAACAGTGGTTCTCAAAGTGGGGTCCCCATACCACCATCATCAGCCTCATCTGGACTTTGTTAGAAAAGCAAATCTGTGGGCCTTACCTCAGACCTGCTGAGTTGGAAACTCTACGGAGGCTGGGGGCCCAGAAAGTGCATTCTGATAAGCCCTCTGGGTGGCTCTGCTGCATAGTGAAGTTCAGAAGCCCTGATGTACACAACACCCATTTGCCTTCCATGCTGGAATCACAAGTCAGTTCTGCAGTTGACAAGCTACTTCCCTACTAGTCAAGATGCCAACTCACTGGCTTCCTCTACTTTTCCCCACATGAATCAGGGCTGGTGACGTCCACCCTTATTTAGGGCCCAGCTGCCAAGCCTCAGACCTCTGAAATGAAGCTGAGGAGGGCACCAACAGATGCCCTTAAATATATCAGCAACAGACTTTCTCATTTGCTATGTTTATTCTGCAAAATTATGGCATGTATCCGTGTGTGAATCCCACCCAAAAGTCTAGGATAGACTAAATGCACAAGGTATTGGTGTTCTGTGTGCCTTTGGTTTAGAGTCTGACAATCCACATACATCATACTTTTAAATGGTTCCTATTGTATGCCCCCAACTGAGATGTCATTTGGAGATTTTTTTTTTTGAGTCACTCAAAAACTTTTGAGTAGTTTATTTTAGTGTTACACTTTTATATTTCAGAGTGTCACCTTTATTTTTGGCTTAGGTAAAACATGAAACACAAGAAATCAGACTGTTCCCAAGCTAAGGACAGGCTTTTTTCTTGAAAAACAAATACATAAAACCCACAACTATAAATCATATGCTAAAACCAAGTAAAACACCAGATTATCTGTACATCAAAAATAAACAAATTGTCTGAACCATACACTTTTTAAAATAACTTAATTCAAGTCCCAAATCCACCCTAACCTTTCCTCCCTTCTCTGAATTTCTATAGCATAGTTTCTGTAATTCATAACACACTTTATTGTATGGTTTATACTGTTTTTATACAGACATGCATTAATTATATCTCAAAGTAGACAGTAAGTTCCTTTAGGAGAGAGACTTTACAGTAGCAAACACTATACATTGAATGTTAACAGGTACCCAGTAAAGACTGGTTGGCATCTAATTTTTGGGAAACATTTCTCTATGATCTGGTTGGAGTGAAAAGGACAATGTGTGCTGGCAGTAAGATATGGTATCTGGGAGAGTAAGCCATGAATTACACACACAGAGTTGACATCAAATAGGTTTCTGCCTGGAGAGCTGATATAGTTTTGATTTGCTGATACTAAAAGCCAAACTCTGTAGTTCCCAACAGTACAACATCTAAGTGGAAAAAAATATATGCACACTTTTTTTCCACCAAATATTGAATAGTAACCACAAATACTACTCTAATGAACACCATCAAAATGTGTAGGTAATGTATAATCCAAAAACAACATGCTGAAGATAGGGTCATTCAATCAAGAGCAATCCTGAATTGCACTCCTGCTCCTTGCAATGATGATGCTCGAAAACTTGTGTTACCTCTTCTACCTTCCTTTGCAGCATACCTGACGTCTGATTAATCCATTGTAGACTGTCCATGTGAGCATTCAGCATTTTTCAGATCTGCTGGAGCACGTCAGTAGTGTCAGCAGGACTTCCAAATGTATTCACGTGCTCAATAATGACCTTGAGATCTTGGGCCATTCGTTTCAGCTGAGCATCTCCATTTTCTGCTAACTAGTAAGTCCTCTCATGTTCCTCATCTAAATGCTGCAGATAAATAGACCTACTCTGGTCCTTTACAGACTCCTCTAAAAGGGTCAAGAGATCTTCTAGTTCTTACTGCTGTGACAGGATAAAATCCAATTCTTGTTCCAGCCTTTTCTGATCCAGTTTCACTTTTTCTACTTCTCCATGTAAAGCAGTGATCTTCTCACCATTCTCAATCAATGTATGGTCCCAAGCATTGACCTGGGTGGCCTGGCGAAGAAAATGTTTCTCTTGATCCTCTAACTCAAGGCTCCATTTGTTTGCCAGACCATCCAGCTGACCATAGGTCATCACAGTAGTTATGATTGTATTAACAGTGAAAGTAAAAAGTATAGAAGTAATGCCAACCTGAACAGTGTTATTAATCTCAGTTGATGTCAGTGGTTTTAGATTCAAGGTAAAGCCCCTGGTGGCTGTGGTGGTGGTGGTTGACATTGTAGTAGATGCAACAGGAGCTGCTCCACCTGCTCCAGGGAATTTTAATCCCAGTCCCAAAGTTGAACCACCAAGTGTTCCAGCCAAATTTGTTGGGGCACCAAATGAGACCCCAGTAGGAGCAGTGGAGGTAGAAGCATTTGAAAATGAGGTAAACTGCATGGTGCTTTAACTAGTAGTGGCAGCAACAGTAGATGCTGGAGCCAACCCTTGATGGTGGTGCCCAAAGTAAATAGGAAGGCAGACAAGACTTCGGCACGGCCAGAGAGGCTGGTCATGGCCTTCTTGGGCTGGAAAGAGCCGGCACACACAGTGAGTACATCCCCACTGGAGCGATGCTAACTGAGGGTTCAGAGGTTTTTGATGTGATTATCCATCTCAGACTGCAAAGTTTTAGGAGGCTTCTTACAGCATTGGTGGTTGTATCACTATCCAAGTATGCTTCCACATGTGAAGGAGAACACATGAATCATAGTTTATAGTTTTCTCAGTCTCTCCTTACATTTCTCAGAAGCTCACAGACCTTGAAGCTTCTACTGACTTATCCCTCCAGAAGGTCTTGGGCTGAAGAGGCACAAACAGCTCACTTTGAAGCAGGCTTCTCTCTTCAGGTTGTACTCACACAAGTGCCTATATCAGGAGGAGGGTGGCCCAATGGTACCTCAGGCCATGGAATCCCAAGACAGGGACAGCCAGAGGCACTTCCTCCAGCCAGTACATGCACCAGAATGGGAGCTTCGGCTTCTCAGAGGTTACAGGATCACACAACCCACTTTGTTGTTGTTGTTGTTTTTTAACATCTTTATTGGGGTATAATTGCTTTACAATGGTGTGTTAGTTTCTACTTTATAACAAAGTGAATCAGTTATACATATACATATGTTCCCATATGTCTTCCCTCTTGCGTCTCCCTCTCTCCCACCCTCCCTATCCCACCCCTCCAGGCTGTCAAAAAGCACGGAGCCAATATCCCTGTGCCATATGGCTGCTTCCCACTAGCTATCTACCTTACGGTTGTTAGTGTGTATATGTCCATGACTCTCTCTCGCCCTGTCACAGCTCACCCTTCCCCATCCCCATATCCTCAAGTCCGTTCTCCAGTAGGTCTGCGTCTTTATTCCTGTCTTACCCCTAGGTTCTTCATGACATTTTTTTTTCTTAAATTCCAAATATATGTGTTAGCATACAGTATTTGTCTTTTTCTTTCTGACTTACTTCACTCTGTATGACAGACTCTAGGTCTATCCACCTCATTACAAATAGCTCAATTTTGTTTCTTTTTATGACTGAGTAATACTCCATTGTATATATGTGCCACATCTTCTTTATCCACTCATCTGATGATGGGCACTTAGGTTGTTTGCATCTCCGGGCTATTGTAAATAGAGCTGCAATGAACATTTTGGTACATGACTCTTTTTGAATTATGGTTTTCTCAGGGTATATGCCCAGTAGTGGGATTGCTGGGTCATATGGTAGTTCCATTTGTAGTTTTTTTAAGGAACCTCCATACTGTTCTTCATAGTGGCTGAACCAATTCACATTCCCAACAGCAGTGCAAGAGTGTCCCCTTTTCTCCACACCCTCTCCAGCATTTATTGTTTCTAGATTTTTTGATGATGGCCATTCTGACTGGTGTGAGATGATATCTCATTGTAGTTTTGATTTGCATTTCTCTAATGATTAATGATGTTGAGCATTCTTTCATGTGTTTGTTGGCATTCTGTATATCTTCTTTGAAGAAATGTCTATTTAGGTCTTCTGCCCATTTATGGATTGGGTTGTTTGTTTTTTTGTTATTGAGCTGCATGAGCTGCTTGTAAATTTTGGAGATTAATCCTTTGTCAGTTGCTTCACTTGCAAATATTTTCTCCCATTCTGAGGGTTGTCTTTTGGTCTTGTTTATGGTTTCCTTTACTGTGCAAAAGCTTTGAAGTTTCATTAGGTCCCATTTGTTTGTTTTTGTTTTTATTTCCATTACTCTAGGAGGTGGGTCAGAAAGGATCTTGCTGTGATTTATGTCATAGAGTGTTCTACCTATGTTTTCCTCTAAGAGTTTGATAGTTTCTGGCCTTACATTTAGGTCTTTAATCCATTTTGAGCTTATTTTTGTGTAAGGTGTTAGGGAGTGATCTAATCTCATACTTTTACATGTACCTGTCCAGTTTTCCCAGCACCATTTATTGAAGAGGCTGTCCTTTCTCCACTGTACTTTCCTGCCACCTTTATCAAAGATAAGGTGTCCATATGTGCGTGGGTTTATCTCTGGGCTTTCTATCCTGTTCCATTGACATATCTTTCTGTTTTTATGCCAGTACCATACTGTTTTGATTACTGTAGCTTTGTAGTATAGTCTGAAGTCAGGGAGCCTTATTCCTCCAGCTCCTTTTTTCGTTCTCAAGATTGCTTTGGCTATTTGGGGTCTTTTGTGTTTTCATACAAATTGTGAAATTTTTTGTTCTAGTTCTGTGAAAAATGCCAGTGGTAGTTTGATAGGGATTGCATTGAATCTGTAGATTGCTTTGGGTAGTAGAGTCATTTTCACAATGTTGATTCTTCCAATCCAAGAACATGGTATATCTCTCCATCTATTTGTATCATCTTTAATTTCTTTCATCAGTGTCTTATAATTTTCTGCATACAGGTCTGTTGTCTCCTTAGGTAGGTTTATTCCTAGATATTTTGTTCTTTTTGTTGGAATGGTAAATGGGAGTGTTTTCTTGATTTCACTTTCAGATTTTTCGTCATTAGTATATAGGAATGCAGAGATTTCTCTGCAGTAATTTTGTATCCTGCTACTTTACCAAATTCATTGATTAGCTCTAGTAGTTTTCTGGTAGCATCTTTAGGATTCTCTATGTATAGTATCATGTCATCTGCAAACAGTGACAGCTTTACTTCTTCTTTTCCGATTTGGATTCCTTTTATTTCCTTTTCTTCTCTGATTGCTGTGGCTAAGGCTTCGAAAACTATGTTGAATAAGAGTGATGAGAGTGGGCAACCTTGTCTTGTTCCTGATCTTAGTGGAAATGCTTTCAGTTTTTCACCATTGAGGATGATGTTTGCTGTGGGCTTGTCATATATGGCCTTTGATCCTCTTTGATTTCTTCAGTGATCACTTCATTATTAAGTAGTGTATTGTTTAGCCTCCATGTGTTTGTATTTTTTACAGATCTTTTCCTGTAATTGATATCTAGTCTCATGGTGTTGTGGTCGGAAAAGATACTTGATACCATTTCAATTTTCTTAAATTTACCAAGGCTTGATTTGTGACCCAAGATATGATCTATCCTGGAGAATGTTCCATGAGCACTTGAGAAAAATGTGTATTCTGTTGTTTTTGGATGGAGGGTCCGATAAATATCAATTAAGTTCATCTTGTTTAATGTATCATTTAAAGCTTGTGTTTCCTTATTTATTTTCATTTTGGATGATCTGTCCATGGGTGAAAGTGGGGTGTTAAAGTCCCCTACTATGAATGTGTTACTGTCAATTTCCCCTTTTATGGCTGTTAGTATTTGCCTTATGTATTCAGGAGCTCCTATGTTGGGTGCATAAATATTTACAATTGTTATATCTTCTTCTTGGATCGATCCCTTGATCATTATGTAGTGTCCTTTTTTGTCTCTTTTAATAGTCCTTATTTTAAAGTCTATTTTGTCTGATATGAGAATTGCTACTCCAGCTTTCTTTTGGTTTCCATTTGCATGGAATATCTTTTCCCATCCCCTTACTTTCAGTCTGTATGTGTCTCTAGGTCTGAAGTGGGTCTCTTGTAGACAGCATATATAAGGGTCTTGTTTTTGTTTCCATTCAGCCAATCTGTGTCTTTTGGTGGGAGCATTTAGTCAATTTACATTTAAGGTAATTATTGATGTGTATGTTCCTATTCCCATTTTGTAAATTGTTTTGGGTTCGTTATTATAGGTCTTTTCCTTCTCTTGTGTTTCTTGTCTAGAGAAGTTCCTTTAGCATTTGTTGTAAGGCTGGGTTGGTGGTGCTGAACTCTCTCAGCTTTTGCTTGTCTGTAAAGGTTTTAATTTCTCCATCAAATCTGAATGAGATCCTTGCTGGGTAGAGTAGTCTTGGTTGCAGATTTTTCTCCTTCATCGCTTTCAGTATGTCCTGCCACTCCCTTCTGGCTTGTAGGGTTTCTGCTGAGAGATCAGCTGTTAACCTTATAGGGATTCCCTTGTGTGTTATGTGTTGTTTTTCCCTTGCTGCTTTTAATATGCTTTCTTTGTATTTAATTTTTGACAGCTTGATTAATATGTGTCTTGGCATATTTCTCCTTGGATTTATCCTGTATGGGAATCTCTGTGCTTCCTGGACTTGATCAACTATTTCCTTTCCCATATTAGGGAAGTTTTCAACTATAATCTCTTCAAATATTTTCTCAGTCCCTTTCTTTTTCTCTTCTTCTTCTGGAAACCCTATAATTCGAACGTTGGTACGTTTAATGTTGTCCCAGAGGTCTCTGAGACTGTCCTCAGTTCTTTTCATTCTTTTTTCTTTATTCTGCTCTGCAGTAGTTATTTCCACTACTTTATCTTCCAGGTCACTTATCCGTTCTTCTGCCTCAGTTATTCTGCTATTGATCCCATCTAGAGTACTTTTAATTTCATTTATTGTGTTGTTCATCGTTGCTTGTTTCATCTTTATTTCTTCTAGGTCCTTGTTAACTGTTTCTTGCATTTTGTCCATTCTATTTCCAAGATTTCGGATCATTCTTACTATCATTATTCTGAATTCTTTTTCAGGTAGACTGCCTATTTCCTCTTCATTTTTTAGGTCTGGTGCATTTTTTTCTTGCTCCTTCATCTGCTGTGTGTTTTTCTGTCTTCTCATTTTGCTTATCTTACTGTGTTTGGGGTCTCCTTTTTGCAGGCTGCAGGTTTGTAGTTCCCGTTGTTTTTAATGTCTGTCTCCAGTGGCTAAGGTTGTTTCAGTGGGTTGTGTAGGCTTCCTGGTGGAGGGGACTAGTTCCTGTGTTGTGGTGGATGAGGCTGGATCTTGTCTCTCTAGTCGGCAGGTTCACGTCTGGTGGTGTGTTTTGGTGTGTCTGTGGCCTTATTATGATTTTAGGCTGCCTCTCTGCTAATGGGTGGGGTTGTGATCCTGTTTAGCTAGTTGTTTGGCATAGATTGTCCAGCACTGTGGCTTGCTGGTCGTTGAGTGAAGCTGGGTGCTGGTGTTAAGATGGAGGTCTCTGGGAGATTTCCGCCGTTTAATATTATGTGGAGCTGGGAGGTCTCTTGTTGACCAGTGACCTGAAGTTGGCTCTCCTACCTCAGAGGCAGAGCCCTGACTCCTGGCTGGAGCACCAAGAGCCTTTCATCCACACGGCTCAGAATAAAAGGGAGAAAAAGTACAGAGAATTAGTAGAAGTATGAGGAAAGAAAGAAGGAAAGGAGGAAAGGAAGGAGGGAGGGAGGGAGGGAGGAAGGAAGGAAGGAACAAGGGAAGGAAGGAAAAAAGACAGAAAGAAAGAAGATACAGTAAAATAATATAAAGTATAATAAAGTTATTGAATTAAAAAATTATTATTTAGCAAAAAAAAAGGGACAAATAGAACCTTAGGACAAATGTTGGAAGCAAAGTTATACAGACAAAATCTTACACAGAAGCATACATATACACCCTCACAAAAAGAGGTAAAGGGGAAAAAATCATAAATCTTGCTCTCAGAGACCACCTCCTCAATTTGGGATGATTCGTTGTCTAAAGGAGGGAAGGAAGGAAGGAAGGAAAGAAAGAAAGAAAGAAAGGAAGGAAGGAAAGAAAGAAAGAAAGAAAGAAAGAAAGAAAGAAAGAAAGAAAGAAAGAAAAAAGAAGGGAAGAAAGAAGGTAAAGTATAATAAAGTTATTAAAATTATAATTAATTATTAAGAAAAAAAAATTTTTTAAAAACCATGGACGGATAGAACCCTAGGACAAATGGTGGAAGCAAAACTATGCAGACAAAATCTCACACAGAAGCATACACATACACATTCACAGAAAGAGGAAAAGGGGTAAAAATCATAGATCTTGCCCTCGAAGCCCACCTCCTCAATTTGGGATGACTCGTTGTCTATTTATGTATTCCACAGATGCAGGGTACATCAAGTTGATTGTGGAGCTTTAATCCGCTGTTTCTGAGGCTGCTGGGAGAGATTTCCCTTTCTCTTCTTTGTTCTCACAGCTCACAGGGGCTCAGCTTTGGATTTGGCCCTGCCTCTGCGTGAAGGTTGCTGGAGGGCGTCTGTTTTTTGCTCAGACAGGACGGGGTTAAAGGAGCCGCTGATTCGGGGGCTCTGGCGCACTCAGGCCGGGGGGGAGGGAGGGGCACTGTGTGTGGGGCGGGCCTACGGCGGCAGAGGCCGGCATGACATTGCACGAGCCTGAGGCCCACCGTGCGTTCTCCCGGGGGGAGATCCCTGGATCCCGGGAACCTGGCAGTGGCGGGCTGCACAGGCTCCGCGGAAGAGGGGTGTGGAGAGTGACCTGTGCTCGCACACAGGCCCCTTGTTGGCGGCAGCAGCAGCCTTAGCGTCTCCCGCCCGTCTCTGGGGTCCGCGCTTTTAGCCGCGGCTCGCGCCCGTCTCTGGAGTTCCTTTAAGCAGCGCTCTGAAACCTCTCTCCTCGCGCACCAGGAAACAAAGAGGGAAGAAAAAGTCTCTTGCCTCTTCGGCAGGCGCAGACTTTTCCCAGGACTCCCTCCCCGCTGGCCGTGGTGCACTAATCCCTTCAGGCTATGTTCAAGCCGCCAACCCCCAGTCCTCTCCCTGCGCTCCGACCAAAACCCGAGCCTCAGCTCGCAGCCCCGCCCACCCCGGCGAGTGAGCAGACAAGCCTCTCGGGCTGGTGAGTGCCGGTCGGCACCGATCCTCTATGCGGGAATCTCCCCGCTTTGCCCTCCGCACCCCTGTTGCTGTGCACTCCTCCGCGGTGCCAAAGCTCCCCCCTCCGCCTCCCGCAGCCTCCGCCCGTGAAGGGGCTTCCTAGTGTGTGGAAACTTTTCCTCCTTCACAGCTTCCTCCCACTGGTGCAGGTGCCGTGCCTATTCTTTTGTCTGTTTTTTTCTTTTTTTCTTTTGCCCTACCCAGGTACGTGGGGAGTTTCTTGCCTTTTGGGAGGTCTGAGGTCTTCCGCCAGCCTTCAGTAGGTGTTCTGTAGGAGTTGTTCCACGTGTAGATGTATTTCTGGTGTATCTGTGGGGAGAAAGGTGATCTCCGCGTCTTACTCATCCGCCATCTTCAAGGTCCCCCCACACAACCCACTCTGATATGGTAACACTCTACTCAAGCCATAGGGTGCACCCCTGTAAGTTTTCAAATCAGTAGTGACTTGAGGTCTCACTGTCCAACATCCCCTGGCAAGGCTCTTTCTGAATCTTAGTTGGCTAGTGTCCCTGGGCCCAAAGCCATCTGTATTGAGAAAGCTCGGAACTGCTCATGACCTATGAAGATGGGGATGGGGTCTGCATTGGGGACAAGCCTAGTGCAGTTGGGGGCTGGGATCTCTGGTCTGTAGACCCCTAAGCATTCCCCGATGGGTTTCAGCACTCCTGAATTTCCATCCAGGAGCAATTATACCATTAAGGAGGGATGTGAGTTAGCCAGGAGCACCCAGCCTGTCAGCTGGAGGGTGGGGACTTGGGGAACTTCGGTGTCAGTAGCCTTGGGAATATTGCCCTGCTCTTTGGCTGCACTTCTGGGGTTATTTCTGTACTGCCAACCACAGCACAGACATCACCCCGGGGCATGTCATGCATCTTTGGTGTTAGTATCAACAGTTTTCTTCTCTTCACTCAAATTAACCACAGAGGTGGGAGAAATCCTATTGTCCCTGAAGGAGTGAGCTTGCAGCATGGGGGTGGTCAAGACACATTGGTAGAAACCAGCCTCACCCCCATCAAAATATGCTTGGGCCGTACTCCAGGATGGTGAGTGATGTCCCTTGATAACTTGGCCTATAGCTGCCAAGTGGCCATGAATATAGCGAATGCTTCCTGGAAAACCTCTGTCCTCACCAAGCCATATTCTAAAAACAAGAACCATCACACAGTAAATGGATGCTTCATCCCTGATTTTTAGCCCAAGTTCCCTGTGGCTCTAGAGAATTCTGCCTGGCTCCTCTGCCTCTGAGCTCCTCCTCCATCCTGTGCTCAGCTTATCCTTCAACTTTCTCTTTCCCAAACGCCCAAGTGCAGCCCACATAACTAGACCGAGCCTCTGGTACTTGGCGACATGGAGCAGGGCTGCTTCCCTGACCATGGTTTGAGAGCAACCACCATAGAATCCAGTGCCGGCCAGAGAGCTTCCATCAGCTCTGCCAGGGTACAGATAGCCATGGATTTTTCTTTCAATACTGCTTTCTCTAAGCCTTCTCTGTAGGTCACTGTAGGAGTAGAAGCCACTGTTCAGGGGCTCCCTTCCCCTCATACTTCCTCATGGAATTTCATATGGAAATTGTCCCAGTAAACTCACAGCATGCATGGTCCCAACTCCCTTGTCCAGTTGTGCATATACGTTCCCCAGTGTCCCTTTACCCAGCACCTCTGGCAGGGACTCACATCTCTTCCCCTTCCTCTCCTCCCACCACCCAATGCCTCCCTAATGGAAAATCCAAGCATTATTATTGCTCTTCTGGGGGCATCATTAATGCATTATTATTGCTATTCTTACCTGTGTAAACATCCTTACCCAGCTCTATAGACCATTTTTTGGTATGGGAGCAGAGGGCTGACACCCTCCCATTCTGCAGTCCTGGATGAAATCTTGGCATCTCCCTGAAACAGTTCCTAATCCCAGCACAGAGCCTGGGGGCTTCAAAGTAGAGGAGACCACTGTGGACTGACCTCAAAGCAGATAATTTCAGATGCAGCCAGCCTTTCTGCTGTTCCCCAATTAACCTTTGCTTAGAATCTTTTGTTCATTATCTTGCGCATCTCTCTGCCTTGAGGTTTTTTTTTTTTTTTTTTTTTTGCCAGAGAACCCCTTCTTTTAATCAGTCTTTGCTGTGCAAGGCAGGGTGGGTGGGCTTTCCTGTCACACAACCAATGAACACATTTTTAACAAAGGGAGACAGATGCTCAGTCAAAAAGCCGTAAAGATAATTATGCCCTCAAGGCCAGGGTCATGGAGCTGTTGCTAAGATTCACAAGTGACTTGGGAATTTCCTCAATAAAAGCTAATGTATTTCTGACATGAGGAAGCAGCAGAGACTGTACCCCTTTGGCACTTAGATGATTTAGGGCAAGAAAGGAGATCCAGATTACCAGAATCTGCACAGCTCAACTTCCGCCTGATTAATGAGGAGTTTCAGTCAAATTAATTACCATGACTTAGAGCACAAGAGTGAGATAAAACATGTTGGAAGAAAAGCCACTTTTTAGTGATAATTAAGTGAGAGGAATTTTAACATATTACAAATCAGACAGTATGAATGCCAGAGCAGAGCTTGCAGAATCCTGGTGAAAACACATTTGCAAACATCTATGGAAGGAAGAGGTCTCTCCTGGCAGAAAGGGCGAGCAAGGTTGAGGGTTCCTGGATTTCTAATAATGTGAAAGCAGAGCTACCATGTAGTATGTGATCCCACTCTAGGTAGAAATTTTTATTAGACTTAGTAGCTAATGAAATTTAGTTCTAGAATTTACACACATATACACACACCCACACATGTACACACATGCTTGCATGACACATATACCACACACGCGTGCACACACACACACACTACCTCTGCTTTAGAGTCAGCATAATGAAAAATCATGTATAAGCAATAGTACACAAGGTGATTCACTTCTTGGGAAAAACGCAACTTGGAAGTTAAGCTTGAAGGATAGGCTCTCTCTACCAGGTCTGCAATGATGATTTCTTCCTTCATATGTATGAACAGATCAGTTTCCTCCTTTGAATATAAGTTGAAAGAAAATCCTACATTTTATTTTATTTATTTTTTTAACATCTTTATTGGAATATAATTGCTTTACAATGATGTGTTAGTTTCTGCTGTATAACAAAAGTGAATCAGCTATACGTATATATATATTCCTATATCCCTTCCCTCTTGGATCTCTCGCCTGCCCTCCTTACCCCACCCCTCTAGGTGGACACAAAGCACGGAGATGATCTCCCTGTGCTATGTGGCTGCTTCCCACTAGCTATCTATTTTATATTTGGTAGTGTATATATGTCCATGCCACTCTCTTACTTCATCCCAGCTTACACTTCCCACTCCCCATGTCCACAAGTCCATTCTCTACATCTGCGTCTTTATTCCTGTCCTCCCCCTAGGTTCTGCAGAAGGATTTATTTTTTTTAATTCCACATATATGTGTTAGCATATGGTATTTGTTTTTCTCTTTCTGGCTTACTTCACTATGTATGACACTCTCTAAGTTCATTGAACTCACTACAAATAACTCAATTCCGTTTCTTTTTAGGGCTGAGTAATATTCCATTGTATATATGTGCCAAATCTTCTTTATCCTTTCATCTGTTGATGGACACTTAGGATTTTCCATGTCCTGGCTATTGTAAATAGAGCTGCAATGAATATTGTGGTACCTGACTGTTTTTGAATTATGGATTCCTCAGGGTATATGCCCAGAAGTGGGATTGCTGGGTCCTATGGTAGTTCTATTTTTAGTTTTTTAAGGAACCTCCATGCTGTTCTCCATAGTGGCTGTATCAATTTACATTCCCACGAACAGGGCAGGAGGGTTCCCTTTTCTCCACACTCTCTCCAGTGTTTATTGTTTGTAGATTTTTTCATGATGGCCATTCTGACCAGTATGAGGTGAAATCTCATTGTAGTTTTGATATGCATTTCTCTAATAACTAGTGATGTTCAGCATTCTTTCACGTGTTTGTTGGCTATCGGTATATCTTCTTTGGAGAAATGTCTATTTAGGTTTTCTGCCCATTTTCGGATTGGGTTGTTTGTTTTTTTGATATTGAGCTACATGGGCTGCTTGTATACTTTGAAGATTAATCATTTATCATTTGCTTCATTTGCAAATATTTTCTCCATTCTGAGGGTTGTCTTTTTTCATTGTTTATGGTTTCCTTTGCTGTGCAAAAGCTTTTAAGGTTCATTAGTTCCCATTGGTTTCTTTTTGTTTCTTTTTCCGTTTCTCTAGGAGGTGGGTCAAAAAGGATCTTGCTGTGATTTATGTCATAGAGTGTTCTGCCTATGTTTTCCTCTAAGAGTTGATAGTTTCTGGCCATACCTTAAGGTCTTTAATCCATTTTGAGTTTACTTTTGTGTATGGTGTTAGGGAGTGTTCTAATTTCATTCTTTTAGCTGTCCAGTATTCTCAGCACCACTTATTGAAGAGGCAGTCTTTGCTCCATTGTATATTCTTAACCCCCCTATCAGAAATAAGTTGACCATCTGTGGGCTTTCTATCCTGTTCCATTGATCTATATTTCTGTTTTTGTACCAGTACCATACTATCTTGATTACTGTAGCTTTGTAGTATAGTCTCAAGTCCAAGAGCCTGATTCCTCCAGCTCCGTTTTTCTTTCTCAAGATTGCTTTGGCTGTTTGGGGTCTTTTGTGTTTCCACAAAAATTGTGAATTTTTTTGTTCTAGTTCTGTGAAAAATTCCATTGACAGTTTGATAGGGATTGCATTGAATCTGTAGATTGCTTTGGGTAGTAGAGTCATTTTCACAATGTTGATACTTCCAATCCAAGAACATGGTATATCTCTCCATCTGTTTGTATCATCTTTAATTTCTTTCATCAGTGTCATAATTTTCTGCATACAGGTCTGTTGTCTCCTTAGGTAGGTTTATTCCTAGTTATTTTATTATTTTTGTTGCAATGGTAAATGGGAGTATTTTCCTAATTTCAATTTCAGATTTTTCATCACTACTGTATAGGAATGCCAGAGATTTCTGGACATTAATTTTGTATTCTGCTACTTTACCAGATTCATTGATTAGCTCTAGTAGTTTTCTGGTAGCATCTTTAAGATTCTTTATGTATAGTATCATGTCATCTGCAAACAGTGACAGCTTTACTTCTTCTTTTCCAATATGTATTCCTTTTATTTCTTTTTCTTCTCTGATTGCTGTGGCTAAAACTTCCAAAACTATGATGAATAATGGTGGTGAGAGTGGGCAACCTTGTCTTGTTCCTGATCTTAGTGGAAATGGTTTCAGCTTTTCACCATTGAGGGCGATGTTGGCTGTGTGTTTGTCATATGTGGCCTTTATTATGTTGAGGAAAGTTCCCTCTATGCCTACTTTCTGCAGGGTTTTTAATCATAAATGGGTGTTGAATTTTTTCGAAAGCTTTCTCTACACCTATTGAGATGATCATATGGTTTTTCTCTTTAATTTGTTAATATGGTGGATCACATTGATTGATTTGCATATATTGAAGAATCCTTGCATTCCTGGATAAACCTCATTTGATCATGGTGTATGATCCTTTAAATGTGCTATTGGATTCTGTTTGCTAGTATTTTGTTGAGGATCTTTGCATCTATGTTCATCAGTGATATTGGCCTGTAGTTTTCTTTCTTTGTGACATCCTTGCTTGGTTTTGGTATCAGGGTGATGTTGGCCTCGTAGAATGAGCTTAGGATTGTTCCTCCCTCTGCTGTATTTTGGAAGAGTTTCAGAACGATAGGTGTTAGCTCTTCTGTAAATGTTTGATAGAATTTGACTGTGAAGCCATCTGGTCCTGGGCTTTTGCTTGTTGGAAGATTTTAATCACAGTCTCAATTTCAGTGCTTGTGCTGTTTATATTTTCTATTTCTTCCTGGTTCAGTCTCGGAATGTTTTCTAAGAATTTGTCTATTTCGAGGAGGGCTTGAAGATGGCGGAAGAGTAAGACGCGGAGATCGCCTTCCTCCCCACGGATACACCAGAAATGCATCTACACGTGGAACAACTCCTACAGAACACCTACTGAAGGCTGGCAGAAGATCTCAGACCTCCCAAAAGGCAAGAAACTCCCCACGTACCTGGGTAGGGCAAAAGAAAAAAAGAAAAAACAGAGACAAAAGAATAAGGACGGCACCTGCACCAGCGGGAGGGAGCTGTGAAGGAGGAAAAGTTTCCACACACTAAGAAGCCCCTTCGCGGGCGGAGACTGCAGGAGGCGGAGGGGGGAGCTTCGGCACCGCGGAGGAGTGCACAGCGACGGGTGCGGAGGGCAAAGCGGGGAGATTCCCGCACAGAGGATCGGTGCCGACCGGCACTCACCAGCCCGAGAGGCTTGTCTGCTCACCCGCCGGGGCGGGCGGGGCTGTGAGCTGAGGCTCGGGTTTCGGTTTCGGACGGAGTGCAGGGAGAGGACTGGGGTTGGCGGCTTGAACATAGCCTGAAGGGATTAGTGCACCACAGCTAGCCGGGAGGAAGTCCAGGGAAAAGTCTGCACCTGCCGAAGAGGCAAGAGACTTTTTCTTCACTCTTTGTTTCCTGGTGCGTGAGGAGAGGGGTTTAAGAGTGCTGCTTAAAGGAACTCCAGAGACGGGCGCGAGCCGCGGCTAAAAGCGCAGACCCCAGAGACGGGCGGGAGATGCTAAGGCTGCTGCTGCCACCACGAAGGGGCCTGTGTGCGAGCACAGGTCACTCTCCACACCCCTCTTCCGTGGAGCCTGTGCAGCCTGCCACTGCCAGGTTCCTGGGATCCAGGGAAAACTTCCCTGGGAGAACGCACGGCGGGCCTCAGGCTGGAGCAACGTCACGCTGGCCTCTGCCGCCGCAGGCCCCCCCCGCACGCAGTGCCCCTCCCTCCCCCACCTACCCCCGGCCTGAGTGAGCTGGAGCCCCCGAATCAGCGGATCCTTTAACCCCATCCTGTCTGAGCAAAAAACAGACGCCCTCCAGCGACCTACACGCAGAGGCAGGGCCAAATCCAAAGCTGAGCTCCTGTGAGCTGTGAGAACAAAGAAGAGAAAGGGAAATCTCTCCCAGCAGCCTCAGAAGCAGCGGATTAAAGCTCCACAATCAACTTGATATACCCTGCATCTATGGAATACCTGAATAGACAAGGAATGATCCCAAATTGAAGAGGTGGACTTTAGGAGCGAGATCTATGATTTTTTTCCCTTTTCCTCTTTTTGTGAATGTGTACGTGTATGCTTCTGTGTGAGATCTTGTCTGTATAGTCTTGCTTCCACCATTTGTCCTAGGGCTCTATCCGTCCATGGTTTTTTTAAAAACTTTTTTTCTTAATAATTAATTTTAATTGTAATAACTTTATTATATTTTACCTTCATTCTTTCTTTCTTTCTTTCCTTCCTTCCTTCCCTCCTTTAGACAACGAATCACCCCAAAATGAGGAGGTGGTCTCTGAGAGCAAGATTTATGATTTTTTCCCCTTTACCTCTTTTTGTGAGGGTGTATGTGTATGCTTCTGTGTAAGATTTTCTCTGTATAGCTTTGCTTCCAACATTTGTCCTAAGTTTCTATCCATCAATTTTTTTTCTAAATATTTTTTAATTCAATAACTATATTATACTTTATTTTATTTTTACTGTATCTTCTTTCTTTCTGTCTTTTTTCCTTCTTTCCCTCCTTCCTCCCTCCCTCCCTCCCTCCTTTCTTTCCTTCTTTGCTTCTTTCTTCCTTCCTTCCTTTCCTCCTTTCCTTCTTTCTTTCCTCATACTTCTACTAATTCTCTGTACTTTTTCTCCCTTTTATTCTGAGCCGTGTGGATGAAAGGCTCTTGGTGCTCCAGCCAGGAGTCAGGGCTCTGCCTCTGAGGTAGGAGAGCCAACTTCAGGTCACTGGTCAACAAGAGACCTCCCAGCTCCACATAATATTAAACGGTGGAAATCTCCCAGAGACCTCCATCTTAACACCAGTACCCAGCTTCACTCAACGACCAGCAAGCCACAGTGCTGGACAATCTATGCCAAACAACTAGCTAAACAGGAACACAACCCCACCCATTAGCAGAGAGGCAGCCTAAAATCATAATAAGGCCACAGACACCCCAAAACACACCACCAGACGTGAACCTGCCCACTAGAGAGACAAGATCCAGCCTCATCCACCACAACACAGGCACTAGTCCCCTCCACCAGGAAGCCTACACAACCCACTGAAACAACCTTAGCCACTGGAGACAGACATCAAAAACAATGGGAACTACGAACCGGCAGCCTGCAAAAAGGAGACCCCAAACACAGTAAGATAAGCAAAATGAGAAGACAGAAAAACACACAGCAGATGAAGGAGCAAGATAAAAATGGACCAGACCTAAAAAATGAAGAGGAAATAGGCAGTCTACCTGAAAAAGAATTCAGAATAATGATAGTAAGGATGATCCAAAATCTTGGAAATAGAATGGACAAAATGCAAGAAACAGTTAACAAAGACATAGAAGAAATAAAGATGAAACAAGCAATGATGAACAACGCAATAAATGAAATTAAAAATACTCTAGAAGGGATCAATAGCAGAATAACTGAGGCAGAAGAACGGATAAGTGACCTGGAAGATAAAGTAGTGGAAATAACTACTGCAGAGCAGAATAAAGAAAAAAGAATGAAAAGAACTGAGGACAGTCTCAGAGACTCTGGGACAACATTAAACGCACCAACATTCGAATTATAGGGTTTCCAGAAGAAGAAGAGAAAAAGAAAGGGACTGAGAAAATATTTGAAGAGATTATAGTTGAAAACTTCCCTAATATGGGAAAGGAAATAGTTAATCAAGTCCAGGAAACACAGAGATTCCCATACAGGATAAATCCAAGGAGAAATATGCCAAGACACATATTAATCAAACTGTCAAAAATTAAATACAAAGAAAGCATATTAAAAGCAGCAAGGGAAAAACAACACATAACACACAAGGGAATCCCCATAAGGTTAACAGCTGATCTCTCAGCAGAAACCCTACAAGCCAGAAGGGAGTGGCAGGACATACTGAAAGTGATGAAGGAGAAAAACCTGCAACCAAGACTACTCTACCCAGCAAGGATCTCATTCAGATTTGATGGAGAAATTAAAACCTTTACAGACAAGCAAAAGCTGAGAGAGTTCAGCACCACCAGCCCAGCCTTACAACAAATGCTAAAGGAGCTTCTCTAGACAAGAAACACAAGAGAAGGAAAAGACCTATAATAACGAACCCAAAACAATTTACAAAATGGGAATAGGAACATACACATCGATGATTACCTTAAATGTAAATTGACTAAATGCTCCCACCAAAAGACACAGATTGGCTGAATGGAAACAAAAACAAGACCCTTATATATGCTGTCTACAAGAGACCCACTTCAGACCTAGAGACACATACAGACTGAAAGTAAGGGGATGGGAAAAGATATTCCATGCAAATGGAAACCAAAAGAAAGCTGGAGTAGCAATTCTCATATCAGACAAAATAGACTTTAAAATAAGGACTATTAAAAGAGACAAAAAAGGACACTACATAATGATTAAGGGATCGATCCAAGAAGAGGATATAACAATTGTAAATATTTATGCACCCAACCTAGGAGCCCCTCAATACATAAGGCAAATACTAACAGCCATAAAAGGGGAGATCGACAGTAACACATTCATAGTAGGGGAATTTAACACCCCACTTTCACCCATGGACAGATCATCCAAAATGAAAATAAATAAGGAAACACAAGCTTTAAATGATACATTAAACAAGATGGACTTAATTGATATTTATCGGACACTCCATCCAAAAACAACAGAATACACATTTTTCTCAAGTGCTCATGGAACATTCTCCAGGATAGATCATATCTTGGGTCACAAAACAAGCCTTGGTAAATTTAAGAAAATTGAAATTGTATCAAGTATCTTTTCTGACCACAACGCCATGAGACTAGATATCAATTACAGGAAAAGATCTGTAAAAAATACAAACACATGGAGGCTAAACAATACACTACTTAATAATGAAGTGATCACTGAAGAAATCAAAGAGGAAATAAAAAAATACCTAGAAACAAATGACAGTGGAGACACAATGACCCAAAACCTATGGGATGCAGCAAAAGCAGTTCTAACGGGGAAGTTTATAGCAATACAAGCCCACCTTAAGAAGCAGGAAACATCTCGAATGAACAACCTAACCTTGCACCTCAAGCAATTAGAGAAAGAAGAACAAAAAACCCCAAAGCTAGCAGAAGGAAAGAAATCATAAAAATCAGATCAGAAATAAATGGAAAAGAAATGAAGGAAACGATAGCAAAGATCAATAAAATTAAAAGCTGGTTCTTTGAGAAGATAAACAAATAGATAAACCACTAGCCAGACTCATCAAGAAAAAAAGGGAGAAGACTCAAATCAATAGAATTAGAAATGAAAAAGGAGAAGTAACAACTGACACTGCAGAAATAAAAAAAAGCATGAGAGATTACTACAAGCAACTCTATGCCAATAAAATGGACAATCTGGAAGAAATGGACAAATTCTTAGAAATGCACAACCTGCCAAGACTGAATCAGGAAGAAATACAAAATATGAACAGACCAATCACAAGTTCTGAAATTGAAACTGTGATTAAAATCTTCCAGCAAACAAAAGACCAGGAGCAGATGGCTTCACAAGTGAATTCTATCAAACATTTAGAGAAGAGCTAACGCCTGTCCTTCTCAAACTCTTCCAAAATATAGCAGAGGGAGGAACACTCCCAAATTCCTACTACAAGGTCACCATCACCTTGATACCAAAACCAGACAAGGATGTCACAAAGAAAGAAAACTACAGGCCAATATCACTGATGAACATAGATGCAAAAATCCTCAACAAAATACTAGCAAACAGAATCCAACAGCACATTAAAAGGATCATACACCATGATCAAGTGGGGTTTATTCCAGGAATGCAAGGATTCTTCAATATACGCAAATCTATCAATGTGATAAACCACATTAACAAATTGAAGGAGAAAAACCATATGATCATCTCAATAGATGCAGAGAAAGCTTTTGACAAAATTCAACACCCATTTATGATAAAAACCCTGCAGGAAGTAGGCATAGAGGGAACTTTCCTCAACATAATAAAGGCCATATATGACAAGCCCACAGCAAACATCATCCACAATGTTGAAAAACTGAAAGCATTTCCACTAAGATTAGGAACAAGACAAGGTTGCCCACTCTCACCACTCTTATTCAACATAGTTTTGGAAGTTTTAGCCACAGCAATCAGAGAAGAAGAGGAAATAAAAGGAGTCCAAATTGTAAAAGAAGAAGTAAAGCTGTCACTGTTTGCAGATGACATGATACTATACATAGAGAATCCTAAAGATGCTACCAGAAAACTACTAGAGCTAATCAATGAATTTGGTAAAGTAGCAGGATACAAAATTAATGCACAGAAATCTCTGGTATTCCTATACACTAATGATGAAAAATCTGAAAGTGAAATCAAGAAAACACTCCCATTTACCATTGCAACAAAAAGAATAAAATATCTAGGAATAAACCTACCTAAGGAGACAAAAGACCTGTATGCAGAAAATTATAAGACACTGATGAAAGAAATTAAAGATGATACAAATAGATGGAGAGATATACCATGTTCTTGGATTGGAAGAATCAACATTGTGAAAATGACTCTACTACCCAAAGCAATCTACAGATTCAATGCAATCCCTATCAAACTACCACTGTCATTTTTCACAGAACTAGAACAAGAAATTTTGCAATTTGTATGGAAACACAAAAGAACCCGAATAGCCAAAGCAATCTTGCGCACAAAAAAAGGAGCTGGAGGAATCAGGCTCCCTGACTTCAGACTATACTACAAAGCTACAGTAATCAAGACAGTATGGTACTGGCACAAAAACAGAAAGATAGATCAATGGAACAGGATAGAAAGCCCAGAGATGAACTCACGCACATATAGACACCTTATCTTTGATAAAGGTGGCAGGAATATACAGTGGAGAAAGGACAGCCTCTTCAATAAATGGTGCTGGGAAAACTGGACAGGTACATGTAAAAGTATGAGATTAGATCACTCCCTAACACCATACACAAAAATAAGCTCAAAATGGATTAAAACCTAAATGTAAGGCCAGAAACTATCAAACTCTTAGAGGAAAACTTAGGCAGAACACTCTATGACATAAATCACAGCAATATCCTTTCTGACCCACCTCCTAGAGTAGTGGAAATAAAAACAAAAACAAACAAATGGGACCTAATGAAACTTCAAAGCTTTTGCACAGCAAAGGAAACCATAAACAAGACCAAAAGACAACCCTCAGAATGGGAGAAAATATTTGCAAATGAAGCAACTGACAAAGGATTAATCTCCAAAATTTACAAGCAGATCATGCACCTCAATAACAAAAAAACAAACAGCCCAATCCAAAAATGGGCAGAAGACCTAAATAGACATTTCTCCAAAGAAGATATACAGAATGCCAACAAACACATGAAAGAATGCTCAACATCATTAATCATTAGAGAAATGCAAATCAAAACTACAATGAGATATCATCTCACACCAGTCAGAATGGCCATCATCAAAAAATCTAGAAACAATAAATGCTGGAGAGGGTGTGGAGAAAAGGGAACACTCTTGCACTGCTGTTGGGAATGTGAATTGGTTCAGCCACTATGGAGAACAGTATGGAGGTTCCTTAAAAAACTACCAAAAGAATTACCATATGACCCAGCAATTCCACTACTGGGCATATACCCTGAGAAAACCAAAATTCAAAAAGAGTCATGTACCAAAATGTTCATTGCATCTCTGTTTACAATAGCCTGGAGATGGAAACAACCTACGTGCCCATCATCGGATGAATGGATAAAGAAGATGTGGCACATATATACAATGGAATATTACTCAGCCTTAAAAAGAAACGAAATTGAGTTATTTGTAATGAGGTGGATAGACCTAGAGTCTGTCATACAGAGTGAAGTAAGTCAGAAAGAAAAAGACAAATACCGTATGCTAACACATATATTTGGAATTTAAGAAAAAGAAATGTCATGAAGAACCTAGGGGTAAGACAGGAATAAAAATGCAGAGCTACTGGAGAACGGACTTGAGGATATGGGGATGGGGAAGGGTGAGCTGTGACAGGGCGAGAGAGAGTCATGGACATATACACACTAACAAACGTAGTAAGGTAGATAGCTAGTGGGAAGCAGCCGCATGGCACAGGGATATTAGCTCGGTGCTTTGTGACAGCCTGGAGGGGTGGGATAGGGAGAGTGGGAGGGAGGGAGACGCAAGAGGGAAGACGTATGGGAACGTATGTATGTGTATAGCTGATTCACTTTGTTATAAAGCAGAAACTAACACACCATTGTAAAGCAATTATACCCCAATAAAGATGTTAAAAAAAAAAAAAGAATTTGTCTATTTCTTCCAGGTTGTCCATTTTATTGGCATAGAGTTGCTTGCAGTAATCTCTCATGATCCTTTGTATTTCTGCAGTGTCAGTTGTTACTTCTCCTTTTTCATTTCTAATTCTATTGATTTGAGTCTTCTCCCTTTTTTACTTGAGGATTCTCATTAATGGTTTATCAATTTTGTTTATCTTCTCTAAGAACCAGCTTTTAGTTTATTGATCTTTGCTATAATTTCATTCATTTCTTTTTCATTTATTTCTGATCTATTCTTTATGGTTTCTTCTGCTAACTTTGGGAGTTTTTTATTCTTTCTCTAACTGCTTTAGCTGTAAGATTAGGTTGTTTATTTGAGATGTTTCTTGCTTTTTGAGGTAGGATTGTATTACTATAAACTTCTCTCTCATAACAGCTTTTGCTGCATCCCATAGGTTTTGGCTCATCATGTTTTCATTGTCATTGTTTTCTACGTATTTTTTGATTTCCTCTTTCATTTCTTCAGTGGTTTCTTGGTTATTTAGTAGGGTATTGTTTAGTCTCCATGTGTTTGTATTTTTTACAGATTTTTTCCTGTAGTTGATATCTAGTCTCATAGCATTATGGTAGGAAAAGATACTTGATATGATTTCAATTTTCTTAAATTTACTAAGGCTTGATTTGTGACCCAAGTCGTGATCTATCCTGCAGAATATTACATCAGTATTTGATAAGTGTATTCTGTTGTTTTTGGATGGAATGTCCTAGAAATATCAATTAAGTCCATCTTGTTTAATGTATCCTTTAAAGCTTGTGTTTTCTTATTCATTTTCATTTTGTATGATCTGTCCATTGGTGACAGTGGAGTGTTAAAATTCCCTACTAATATTGTGTTACTGTTGATTTCCCCTTTTATGGCTGTTAGCATTTGCTTTATGCTTTGAGGTGTTCCTATGTTGGGTGCATAAATATTTACAATTGTTATACCTTCTTCTTGGATTGATCCCTTGGTCATTATGAAGTGTCCTTCTTTATCTCTTGTAATAGTCTTTATTTTAAAGTCTATTTTGTCTGATATAAGAATTGCTACACTAGCTTTCTTTTGATTTCCATTTGCATGGAATATCTTTTTCCGTCACCTCAATTTCAGTCTGCATGTTTCCTTAGGTCTGAAGTGGGTCTCTTGTAGACAGCATATATATGTGTCTCATTTTTGTATCCATTCAGTCTATGTCTTTTGGTTGGAGCATTTAATCCATTTACATTTAAGGTAGTTATCGATATGTTTGTTCCTATTACCATTTTCTTAATTGTTTAGGGTTTGTTATCGTAGGTCTTTTCCTTCTCTTCTGTTTTCTGCCTAGAGGATTTCCTCTACCATTTGTTGTAAAGCTGGTTTCTTGATGCTGATTTCTCTTAGCTTTTGATTGTCTGTAAAGATTTTTATTTCTCTGTCAAATCTTAATGAGATCCTTGCTGTGTAGAGTAATCTTAGTAGTAGGTTTTTCATTTTCATTCTTTTAAATATGTCCTGCCACACTCTTCTGACTTGCAGAGGTTCTGTTGAAAGATCAGCTGTTAACCTTATGGGGATTCCTTTGTATGTTATTTGTTGCTTTTCCCTTGCTGATTTTAATTTTAATTTTTTAATTTAATTTTTGTTCATTTCATTAATATGTGTCTTCATGTGTTTCTCTTTGGATTTATCCTGTATGAGACTCTCTGAATTTGCTGGGAGCTGGGATTGATTATTTCCTTTCCCAGGAATATTTGGGAAGTTTTCAACTATAGTCTCTTCAAATATTTTCTCCGTTCCTTTCTTTTCCTTTTCTTCTTCTGGGACCCCTATAATTTGAATGTTGGCATGTTTAATGTTTTCCCAGAGGTCCCTGATAGTGTCTTCAATTCTTTTCATTCTTTTTTCTTTATTCTGCTCTGTGGTAGCTATTTCCACTATTTTATCTTCCAGGTCACTTTTCCTTTCTTCTGTGTCAGCTATTCTGCTATTGATTCCTTCTAGAGAATTTTTAATTTCATTTACTGTGTTGTTCATCATTTTTTGTTTGCTGTTTAGTTCTTCTAGGTCCTTGTTAAATGTTTCTTGTATTTTCTCCATTCTATTTCCAAGATTTTGGATCATCTTTACTATTATTACTCTGAATTCTTTTTCATGTAGACTGTCTGTTTCCTCTTCATTTGTTTTGTCTGGTGGGTTTTTACCTTGCTCTTTCACCTGCTGTGTATATCTCTGTCTTCTCATTTTGCTTAACTTACTGTGTTTGGGGCCTCCTTTTTGCAGGTTGTATGCTTGTAGTTCATGTTGTTTTTGGTGTCTGTCCCCAGTGGCTATGGTTGGTTCAGTGGATTGTGTAGGCTTCCTGGTGGAGGAGACTGGTGCCTGTGTTCTGGTGGCTGAGGCTGGATCTTGTCTTCCTGGTGGGCAGGACCGTGTCCGGTGGTGTGTTTTGGGGTGTCTGTGAACTTTTTATGGTTTTAGGCAGCCTCTCTGCTAATTGGTGGGGTTGTGTTCCTGTTTTGCTAGTTGTTTGGCATGTGCTGTCAAGCCCTGGAACTTGCTAGTAGTTGAGGAGAGCTGGGTTTTAGCATTGAGACGGAGATCTCTTGGAAAGCTCTGGCCGATTGATATTACATTGGGCTGGAAGGTCTCTCGTGGACCATTGTCCTGAACTCAGGTCTCCCACCTCAGAGGCTCAGTTCTGACACCCAGCAGGAGCACCAAGACCCTGTCAGCCATGTGGCTCAGAAGAAAAGGGAGAGGAAAAAAAGTAATAAAATAAATTAAAGTTATTAAAATAAAAAAAATTTAAATATTAAAAAATTAAAAAAGTAATTAAAAAAAAGAAAGAAGAGAGCAACCAAACCAATGAATAAATCCAGCAATGATAACAAGTGTTAAAAACTATACTAAAAAAAGAAACAGACAGAAAGTACCCTAGGGCAAATGGTAAAAGCTAACCTATAGAGACAAAATCACACAAAGAACATACACACTCACAAAAATAGAAAAAGGGAGCAAAATATACATATATAAAAGAAGAAAGGAATAGAGCAACCAAATCAATAAACAAATCTACCAATTATGATAAGCTCTAACTATTAAACTAAGGTAAACATAAAACTAGAAACAAATTATATGCAGAGAGCCAACCTGAAGTCTACAGTTGCTCCCAAAGTCCACCGCCTCAACTTTAGGATGATTCGTTGTTTATTCATGTATTCCACAGAGGCAGGGTACATCAAGTTGACTGTGGAGATTTAATCCTTTGCTCCTGTGGCTGCTTGGAGAAATTCCCTTTCTCTTCCCTGTTTGCACAGCTTCTGAGGTTCAGCTTTGGATTTGGCCCTATCTCTGAATGTAGGCCACCCTCTGGCATCAGTTCTTTGCCCAGACAGGAGGGGGTTAAAGGAGCAGCTGATTACGGGACTCTGGCTCACTTAGCCCAGGGGGGATGGAGGGGTACAGAATGCGGGGTGAGCCTGAGGTGGCAGAGGCTGGTGTGATGTTGCAACAGCCTGAGGTGCACCGTGTGTTCTCCCAGGAAAGTTGTCCCTGGATCACGGAACCCTGGCAGTGGTGGGCTGCACAGACTCCTGAGAGGGGAGGTGTGGATAGTGACCTGTGCTTGCACACAGGCTTCTTGGTGGCTGCAGCAGCAGGCTTAGCGTTTCATGCCCGTCTCTGGTGTCTGTGCTGATACCTGCAGCTCGTGCCTGTCTCTGGAGCTCGTTTAGGTGGTGCTCTGAATCCCCTCTTCTTGTACACCCCCAAACAATGGTGTCTTACCTCTTCGGCAGTTCCAGACTTTTTCCCAGACTCTCTTCCGGCTAGCTGTTGCACACTAGCCCCCTTCAGGAAGTGCAACCCGAGTCCTTTCCCTGAGATCTGACCTCCGAAGCCTGAGCCTCAGCTCCCAGCCCCCAGCCATCCAGGCAGGTGAGCAGACAAGCCTCTCAGACTGGTGAGTGCTGGTCGGCACCAATCCTCTGTGCGAGAATATCTCCGCTTTGCCCTCTGCACCCCTGTTGCTGTGCTCTCCTCTGTGGCTCTGAAGCTTCCCTCCTGCCACCTCCAGTCTCTGCCAGTGAAGGGGTTCCTAGTGTGTGGAAACTTTTTCTCCTTCACAGCTCCCTCTCAGAGGTGCAGGTCCCATCCTACTCTTTTGTCTCTGTTTTTTCTTTTGCCCTACTCAGGTACATGGGGAGTTTTTTGCCTTTTGGGAGATCTGAGGTCTTCTGCCAGCGTTCAGTAGGTGTTCTGTAGGAGTTGTTCCACTAGATGTATTTTTATTGGATTTCTGGGGAGGAAGGTGATCTTTACATCTTACTCCTCTGCCATCTTGAAGCCACCCAGTCATACATTTTAAAATTGTAAGGGAAGGATAAAACCCTTTCCCTTATCCTTCTCAGCTGGGGCCTTGCAAATTAATCTGACAAATGACAGATGATGCACAGAAAAACAAACAGAATTTATGAATGCATCACACTTATATGTGAGCCCTCAGTGATGAGTAACTCAAAGTTTTGTTAGAACTTGGGCTAACATAGCCTCTTAACAAAGAATGACAAATTTGTATAGAAATGACAAGATACAGGATCAGGATTTTAGGGGTGGCAGATATAGAAAGGTAAATATATGAGGGGAATTAATGGAAGATAAGATTCATCTTAGTAACTTTTGTCACCTAGAATCCTTTCCTCCTCTCTCTGAGCTGATAAGATTCTCTGATGGAATAAAACTCTAAGCCTGCTTTTACACAAATGGTGAGGAGGGCAGAGACATTTTTTGGTGTCTGCTGTTTCTCAATTCTCTCCAGCTCAAAATAGTCCTTATGCTAAAGTGGTACATTTCAGAATGGCATGTTCTGATCTCCTATAAAATTTAAGATTCATGTTTAACCTGGAAGTGTGCTCATTTCACATAAGATTCATGGGGAGTGAGAGGTGTAAGTAGTAGGTTCATCTTTCACTTCCCCTGATATTCCTGGGGCAGACATACTCTGGGTGGAAAGAGGGCAGAGCAATCCTGCTAGGGTGCTCTCTGCTGCCCTTGGGTTTAGTTACTGTGTAATTTTCATTGAATTCACGATCAATTCACATATGAATCTACTGTATTAACTGGTGGCATGTCCTGGTAATTTTGGGGACTTTATTAATTTACTATTTTTAAACATGACTGGACCCACAGAAGTTCTACTCTACAGCTCCTGAGTATGAAATGGAATTTTAGAGACTCTAAGGAGAGCTGATTTGCAGCATTTTGCAGTATTGCTTTCAAATGCACATAACATATTGAGGAGGAAACTAACAATCTAGACAATAAATTCTGATTTAACACTTCTGAGTGTAACATCTGTCCAAGAGCTCTTCAAAGGCAGGTTTGCATTTGTGATTTTATATTCCCTGCCTTCTTTTTTTTTTCTTGCAGTACACGGGCCTCTCACTGTTGTGGTCTCTCCCTCTGCAAAGCACAGGCTCCGGACACGCAGGCTCAGTGGCCATGGCTCACGGGCCCAGCCGCTCCGTGGCATGTGGGATCTTCCTGGACCGGGGCATGAACCCGTGTCCCCTGCATCGGCAGGCGGACTCTCAACCACCGCACCAGCCGGGAAGCCCTCCCTGCCTTCTTTATACATCACAGGACTTCAGTGGGGGCCCGGGAACTGCAGGCAGTGACAGTCAACAAGTTTACAATCCAACCAGCAACTTAGAAACTCAACATAGAGACTCAGAAGAACCTCAGTGGTTGATTATCTCTGTAGAATCTTTAGGTTTTTAATTACCTTAGTGTCTGATCAGGAGAAATTGATGGCAGTGAAGATTTTCTCTTTGCATTTCCAAAGCAGATGAGGCATCATCCTGCTAGATTTCATTGAAATTATAGCTGAGAAGCTCCTCTTCAGGATTTCCTGAATCAAGGAAGAACGGCACTGAGTTGTGCGTTCTCCATCTAAGCAGCGATGCTTGGGGCCTTGCAAGTCCCGTCGTAACAAAATGTGAATATACAGAGGCTCTGGATCGGACGGGGGCTTTGTGGCTTCCTTGAAAAGCAGGCCACTGAAGTCTATGATAACCTATAGATTAAAAAATGCATTGTGCTTTGGACCTAAATTTCATACTTAGTTAACCAAACTAACTTAACAGAACTGAGCAAGCACTCTCATCATTGCGGTAATCTGGATACCCACCTTTCAGCCCTCCTTTTTGTCTAGGGCAGCCCTGGCCTTACATCAGCCCTCCCTGCACATGCACTCTACCGGCAGGGACTCTAGAACAAGATGAAACCCCTGGGATCCCCTGAGGACTTAGAGTGGAAGCTACCATATTTACAATGGAGTGAGCATTCTGTGGTCCAATGCAGGAGCTGGACCAAGGGGAAATGGATGTTTCCCATCCAAGAAAAACTAATTTGTTAGCCACATACATCTCTGAACAAGTTCTGAGTAACACATACATCTCTGAACAAGTGCTGAGAAACAATTTGTCTTTAAATATCTATTTAATTTTCCTCCAGTATCTGCTCCATATTTCCAGCAGGTACCAAAGCTTTGAAATTTCTTGCCTTGAGAATTTTGGCCTAGAAGAGAGGCAGCCTTTGGCAGCCTACCTTGAGCATAAGCCTCAGCCAGAGAGGAGATTACACATGCAAGACATTCTGAATGGGTGAGGGGGAAAGAGATCAGCTGAGAAGCAGAGAGGGGCCTGGGAATTCTTCAGTATCAACAGCACTTGCATTTTTTTCTGCATCTCTTGGGAGAGACGGTGAGATCTCACAGATGCTGAAGCTATGGTGGGCTTAGGGAGTCAGGGCACTAAGAATGGGGTCCCCAGCCTCAGGAAAGATTATAATGGCCCACAAAAAAGAGCTCTGGGATTTAATTGACTAATGAAAGCTTTCATAATGCTGATGCCTACAGCAACTAAGATATATTGGAGGTAGTAATACATGTGCATTGCTTAGTATAATGCCTGGCACATGATAACCAATCAGTATATGTCAAAAGTCACTGCTTTTTTCCCTCTACAATAACTATATGTCACCTATGATTTTTAGTCCTTTAAACCTCATCATCATAGTCATTCTAATCATCACTACTAAATGATGCCTTTGAATGTTCAAATTTCTAACCGTCTAAGAAATATCATGACATATTTCAAATGTTTGTTTGAATCAGGATCAACATTGGGTGAATACATTGTGATTGGTGTCCCTTAAATCTATTTTAAGTTATAGATTCCCCCATATTTATCTCTCTTGGTTTCTTGTTTATGCGTTTTGTCTTTTATAGTAAACTGAGTAATTTTTTTTAACATCTATATTGGAGTATAATTGCTTTAAAATGGTGTGTTAGTTTCTGCTTTATAACAAACTGAATCAGTTATACATATACATATGTTCCCATATCTCTTCCCTCTTGTGTCTCCCTCCCTCCCACCCTCCCTATCCCACCCCACTAGGTGGTCACAAACCACCTAGCTGATCTGCCTGTGCTACGTGGCTGCTTCCCACTAGCTATCTATTTTATGTTTGGTAGTGTATATATGTCCATGCCACTCTCTCACTTTGTCACAGCTTACCCTTCCCCCTCCCAATATCCTCAAGTCCATTCTCTAGTATGGCTGTGTCTTTATTCCCATCTTACGCCTAGGTTCTTCATGACCTTTTTTTTTTTGTCTTAGATTCCATATATATGTGTTAGCATACGGTATTAGTTTTTCTCTTTCTGACTTACTTCACTCTGTATGACAGACTCTAGGTCCATCCACCTCACTACAAATAACTCAATTTCGTTTACTTTTATGGCTGAGTAATATTCCATTGTATATATGTGCCACATCTTCTTTATCCATTCATCTGTTGATGGACACTTAGGTTGCTTCCAGGTCCTGGCTATTGTAAATAGAGCTGCAATGAACATTTTGGTACATGACTCTTTTTGAATTATGGTTTTCTCAGGGTATGTGCCCAGTAGTGGGGTTGCTGAGTCGTATGGTAATTCTATTTTTAGTTTTTTTAGGAACCTCCATACTTTTCTCCATAGTGGCTGTATCAATTTACATTCCACCAATAGTGCAAGAGTGTTCCCTTTTCCCCGCCCCCTCTCCAGCATTTATTGTTTCTAGATTTTTTGATGATGGCCATTCTGACCAGTGTGAGGTGATACCTCATTGTAGTTTTGATTTGCATTTCTCTAATGATTAGTGATATTGAGCATCCTTTCATGTGTTTGTTGGCAATCTGTATATCTTCTCTGGAGAAATGTCTATGTAGGTCTTCTGCCCATTTTTCGATTGGGTTGTTTGTTTTTTTGTTATTGAGGTGCATGGGCTGCTTGGAAATTTTGGAGATTAATCCTTTGTCAGTTGCTTCATTTGCAAATATTTTCTCCCATTCTGAGGGTTGTCTTTTGGTCTTGTTTATGGTTTCCTTTGCTGTGCAAATGCTTTGAAGTTTCATTAGGTCCCATTTGTTTTTATTTCCATTTCTCTAGGAGGTGGGTCAAAAAGGATCTTGCTGTGATTTATGTCATAGAGTGTCCTATCTATGTTTTCCTGTAAGAGTTTTATAGTTTCTGGCCTTACATTTAGGTTTTTAATCCATTTTGAGTTTATTTTTGTGTATGGTGTTAGGGAGTGTTCTAATTTCATACTTTTACATGTACCTGTCCAGTTTTCCCAGCACCACTTATTGAAGAGGCTGTCTTTTCTCCATTCTATATTCTTGCCTCCTTTATCAAAGATAAGGTGACCAGGCATGCATGTGGGTTTATCTCTAGGCTTTCTATCCTGTTCCATTGATCTATATTTCTGTTTTTGTGCCACTACCATACTGTCTTGATTACTGTAGCTTTGTAGTATAGTCTGAAGTCAGGGAGCCAGATTCCTCCAGATCCATTTTTCATTCTCAAGATTAATTTGGCTATTCTCAAGATTAATTTGGCTATTTGAGGTCTTTTGTGTTTCCATACAAATAGTGAAAATTTTTGTTCTAGTTTTCTGAAAAATGCCAGTGGTAGTTTGATAGGGATTGCATTGAATCTGTAGATTGCTTTGGGTAGTAGACTCATTTTCACAATGTTCACTCTTCCAATCCAAGAACACGGTGTATCTCTCCATCTGTTTGTATCATCTTTAATTTCTTTCATCAGTGTCATAATTTTCTGCATACAGGTCTGTTGTCTCCTTATGTAGGTTTATTCCTAGGTATTTTATTATTTTTGTTGCAATGGTAAATGAGAGTGTTTTCCAAATTTCACTTTCAGATTTTTCATCATTACTGTATAGGAATGCCAGAGATTTCTAGACATTAATTTTGTATTCTGCTACTTTACCAAATTCATTGATTAGCTCTAATAGTTTTCTGGTAGCATCTTTAGGATTCTCTATGTATAGTATCATGTCATCTGCAAACAGTGACAACTTTACTTCTTTTTTTCAGATTTGGATTCCTTTTATTTCTTTTCCTTCTCTGATTGCTGTGGCTAAAACTTCCAAAACTATGATGAATAATGGTAGTGAGAGTGGGCATCCTTGTTTTGATCCTGATCTTAGTGGAATTGGTTTCAGTTTTTCATCAGTGAGTATGATGTTGGCTGTGGGTTTGTCATATATGGCCTTTATTATGTTGAGGAAAGTTCCCTTTATGCCTCCTTTCTGCAGGGTTTTTATCATAAATGGGTGTTGAATTTTTTTGAAAGCTTTCTCTGCACCTATTGAGATGATCATATGGTTTTTCTCTTTAATTTGTTAATATGGTGGATCACATTGATTGATTTGCATATATTGAAGAATCCTTGCATTCCTGGATAAACCCCACTTGATCATGGTGTATGATCCTTTAAATGTGCTATTGGATTCTGTTTGCTAGTATTTTGTTGAGGATCTCTGCATCTATGTTCATCAGTGATATTGGTCTGTAGTTTTCTTTCTTTGTGACATCTTTGTCTGGTTTTGGTATCAGGGTGATGTTGGCCTCACAGAATGAGCTTAGGATTGTTCCTGCCTCTGCTGTATTTTGGAAGAGTTTCAGAGCGATAGGTGTTAGCTCTTCTCTAAATGTTTGATAGAATTCGCCTGTGAAGCCATCTGGTCCTGTGCTTTTGTTTGTTGGAAGATTTTTAATCACAGTGTAAATTTCAGTGCGTGTGATTGGTCTGTTCATATTTTCTATTTCTCCCTGGTTCAGTCGTGGCAAGTTGTGCTTTTCTAAGAATTTGTCCATTTCTTCCAGATTGTCCATTTTATTGGCATAGAGTTGCTTGTAGTAATCTCTCATGATCCTTTGTATTTCTGCAGTGTCAGTTGTTACCTCTCCTTTTTCATTTCTAATTCTATTGATTTGAGTCATCTCCCTTTTTTTCTTGATGAGTCTGGCTAATGGTTGATCAATTTTGTTTATCTTCTTAAAGAATCAGCTTTTAGTTTTATTGATCTTTGCTATAATTTCATTCATTTCTTTTTCATTTATTTCTGATTGGATCTTTATGATTTCTTTCCTTTTGCTAACTTTGGGTTTTTTTTGTTCTTCTTTCCCAATTGCTTTAGTTGCAAGGTTAGGTTGTTTATTTGAGATGTTTCCTGTTTCTTAAGGTAGGATTTTATTGCTATGCACTTCCCTCTTAGAACTGCTTTTGCTGTATCCCATATGTTTTGTGTCATCGTGTTTTCATTGTCATTTGTTTCTAGGTATTTTTTCATCTCCTCTTTGATTTCTTCAGTGATCTCTTGGTTATTAAGTAGTGTATTGTTTACCTTCCATGTGTTTGTAGTTTTTACAAATCTATTCCTGCAATTGATATCTAGTCTCATGGCGTTGTGGTCAGAAAAGATACTTGATACAATTTCAATTTTCTTAAATTTACCAGGGCTTGATTTCTGACCCAAGATATGATCTATCCTGGAGAATGTTCCATGAGCACTTGAGAAAAATGTGTTTTCTGTTTTTTTGGATGGAATGTCCTATAAATATCAATCAAGTCCTTCTTGTTTAATGTATCATTTAAAGCTTGTGTTTCCTTATTTATTTTCATTTTGCATGATCTGTCCATTGCTGAAAGTGAGGTGTTAAAGTCCCGTACTATGATTGTGTTACTGTTGATTACCCCTTTTATGGCTGTTAGTATTTGCCTTATGTATTGAGGTGCTCCTATGTTGGATGCATAAATATTTACAATTGTTATATCTTCTACTTGGATCGATCCCTTGATCATTATGTAGTGTCCTTCTTTGTCTGTTTTAATAGTCCTTATTTTAAAGTCTATTTTGTCTGATATGAGAATTGCTACTTCAGCTTTCTTTTGATTTCCATTTGCATGGAATATCTTTTTCCATCCCCTCACTTTCATTCTGTATGTGTCCCTAGGTCTGAAGTGGGTCTCTTGTAGACAGCATATATACAGGCCTTGTTTTTGTATCCATTCAGCCAGTCTGTGTCTTTTGGTGGGAACATTTAATCCATTTACATTTAAGGTAGTTATTGATATGTATGTTCCTAGTCCCATTTTCTTAATTGTTTTGGTTTTGTTATTGTAGGTCTTTTCTTTCTCTTGTGTTTCTTGCCTAGAGAAGTTTCTTTAGCATTTTTGGTAAAGCTGGTTGGGTGGTGCTGAACTCTCTCAGCTTTTGCTTGTCTGTAAAGGTTTTAATTTCTCCATCAAATCTGAATGAGATCCTTGCTGGGTAGAGTAATCTTTGTTGTAGGTTCTTCTTCTTCATCACTTTAAATATGTCCTGCTACTCCCTTCTGGCTTGCAGAGTTTCTGTTGAAAGATCAGCTCTTAACCTTATGGGGATTCCTTTGTGTGTTGTTTTTCCCTTGTTGCTTTTAATATGTTTTCTTTGTCTTTTATTTTTGACAGTTTGATTAATATGTGTCTTGGCATATTTCTTCTTGGATTTATCCTGTATGGGACTCTCTGTGCTTCCTGGACTTGATTAACTATTTCCTTTCCCATATTAGGGAAGTTTTCAACTATAATCTCTTCAAATATTTTCTCAGTCCCTTTCTTTTTCTCTTCTTCTTCTGGGACCCCTATAATTTGAATGTTGGTGCATTTAATGTTGTCCCAGAGGTCTCTGAGAATGTCTTCAGTTCTTTTCATTCTTTTTTCTTTATTCTGCTCTGCAGTAGTTATTTCCACTATTTTATCTTCCAGGTCAGTTATCCGTTCTTCTGCCTCAGTTATTCCACTATTGATCCCTTCTAGAGTATTTTTAATTTCATTTATTGTGTTGTTCACCAATACTTGTTTCCTCTTTAGTTCTTTTTGGTCCTTGTTAAATGTTTCTTGCATTTTCTCTATTCTATATCCAAGATATTGGATCATCTTTACTATCATTATTCTGAAGTGTCTGGTCTTACATTTAGGTCTTTAATCCAATTTCGTTTACTTTTATGGCTGAGTAATATTCCATTGTATATATGTGCCACATCTTCTTTATCCATTCATCTGTTGATGGACACTTAGGTTGCTTCCAGGTCCTGGCTATTGTAAATAGAGCTGAAGGTAGACTGCCTATTTCCTTTTCATTTGTTAGGTGAGGTGGGTTTTTACCTCGCTCCTTCGTCTGCTGTGTGTTTTTATGTCTTCTCATTTTGCTTATCTTACTGTGTCTGGGGTCTCCTTTTTGCAGCCTGCAGGTTTGTAGTTCCCGTTGTTTTTGGTGTCTGTCCCCAGTGGCCAAGGTTTGTCCAGTGGGTTGTGTAGGCTTCCTGGTGGAGGGGACTAGTGACTGTGTTCTGGTGGATGAGGCTGGATCTTGTTTTTCTGGTGGGCAGGTCCACGTCTGGTGCTGTGCTTTTGGGTGTCTGTGGCCGTATTATGATTTTAGACAGCCTCTCTGCTAATGGATAGGGCTGTGTTCCTGTCTTGGTAGTTGTTTGACATAGGGTGTCTAGCACGGTAGCTTGCTGGTCATTGAGTGAAGCTGGATCTTGGTGCTGAGATGGAGATACCTGGGAGATTTTCACTGTTTGATATTATGTGGAGCTGGGAGGTGTCTTGTGGACCAGTGTCCTGAAGTTGGCTCTCCCACCTCAGAGGCACAACACTGACTCCTGGCTGGAGCACCAAGAACCTTTCATCCACACGGCTCAGAATAAAAGGGAGAAAAAATAGAAAGAAAGAAGGAAAGAAAGAAAAAAAGAAAAAAAGAAAGAAAGAAGGAGGATAAAATAAAATAAAGATAAAATAAAATAATGTTATTAAAATAACAAGTAAAAAATAATTATTAAAAAAAATTTTAAGTAAAAAAAAGAAAAGAATGGATGGACAGAATCCTAGGACAAATGGTGAAAACAAAGCTATACAGAGAAAATCTCTCACAGAAGCATATACATACACACTCACAAAAAGAGGAAAAGGGGGAAAAAATAATATATCTTGCTCCCAAAGTCCACTTACTCAATTTGGGATGATTCGCTGTCTACTCAGTTATTCTACAGATGCAGGGTACATCAAGTTTATTGTGGGCCTCTCACTGTTGTGGCCTCTCCCGCTGCAGAGCACAGGCTCCAGACGGGCAGTCTCCGGGGCCATGGCTCACCTGCCCAGCTGCTCCGCGGCATGTGGGATCCTCCCGGACCGGGGCACGAACCTGTGTCCCCTGCATCGGCAAGTGGACTCTCAACCACTGAGCCACCAGGGAAGCCCCTGATTGTGGAGCTTTAATCTGCTGCTTCTGAGGCTGCTGGGAGAAACTTCCCATTCTCTTCTTTGTTCGCACATCTCCCGGGGTTCAGCTTTGGATTTGTACCTGCCTCTGTGTGTAGGTCGCCAGAAGGCATCTGTTCTTCGCTCAGACACGACAGGGTTAAAGGAGCAGCTGATTCGGTGGCTCTGGCTCACTCAGGCCAGTGGGAAGGAGGGTATGGATGCGGAGCGAGCCTGTGGCAGCAGAGGCCGGCGTGACGTTGCACCAGCCTGAGGCGCACCATGTGTTCTCCCGGGGAAGTTGTCCCTGGGTCACGAGACCCTGGCAGTGGTGAGCTGCACAGGCTCCCGAGAGGGGCGGTGTGGATAGTGACCTGTGTTTGCTCACAGGCTTCTTGGTGGTGGCAGCAGCAGCCTTAGTGTCTCATGCCCGTCTCTGGAGTCTGCGCTGATAGCCATGATTCACGCTCGTCTCTGGAGCTCCTTTAAGCAGCGCCGTTAATCCCCTCTCCTCGCGCACCAGGAAACGAAGAGGGAGAAAAAGTCTCTTGCCTCTCCAGCAGTTCCAGACCTTTTCCCGGACTCCCTCCCAGCTAACCATGGCGCACTATCCCCCTTCAGGCTGTATTCATGCCTCCAAACCCAGTCCTCTCCCTGTGATCTAAGCTCCAAAGCCTGAGCCTCAGCTCCCAGCCCCCGTCCACCCTGGCGGGTGAGCAGACAAGCCTCTCCAGCTGGTGAGTGCCGGTCGGCACTGATCCTCTGTGTGGGAATCTCTCTCCTTTGCCCTCCGCAGCCCTGTTGCTGTTCTCTCCTCCACGGCTCTGAAGCTTCCCGGCTCCGTCACCTGCAGTCTCTGCCCATGAAGGGGCTCCTAGTGTGTGGAAACCTTTCCTCCTTCACAGCTCCCTCCCGCTGGTGCAGGTCCCATCCCTATTCTTTTGTCTCTGCTTTTTCTTTTTTATTTTGCCCTACCCAGGTACGTGGGGGAGTTTCTTGCCTTTTGGGAGGTCTGAGGTCTTCTGCCAGTGTTCAGTGGGTATTCTATAGGAGCAGTTCCATGTGTAGATGTATTTCTGATGTATCTGTGGGGAGGAAGGTGATCTCCACCTCTTACTCTTCTGCTATCTTCCTGGAGCTCCACCACTGAGTAATTTAAAAGCAGATTTCTGAAAGACAAGGACTCAAATCATTGTCTTATGGAATTTCTCATAGTGTGTGTTTTGCTGATTACTTCGTTTGGTGTATATGCTATTTTTATAATTGTTAGTTGGATTTAGAGAATTAATCGTGCTCAAATTTAATTTCTTAAATAATTTCCTAGTTCTATGCATGGTAAACGACTAGCTCTTTTCATGGTAGAGGTAAAATTCATGGCCAATTCAGTAGGAAAGAACATCCCTATGCCCAGATTCTGATCTTGAAAGAGCATTTTCAATGAAAAGAAGCCAGAAATCAGATAGATTCTGGGGTGATACTGGCAGCACTGGAAACTAGTTTAGTTTTTTAATCTTCTCAAGTTCCCATGCAAGAATAGATAGTAAAATTGTGTAGTAAACTAGATAAGAAAACCACAAACCATGGACAACATTTACAACAAAGCTACATGACTAAGTGTTTGTTCCCATGGATCTCAAAATACCAACAGCTACAAGACCTAGTTGTTTTCCACGTCTGTGCAGGAGAAAGCTGAGGAAAGCAGTAGAACCCCTGATGGACTTGCAGGTATAAGGACACAAAAGAGTCTGCAGGTATTCACTGCAAAGTGCAGCAGGCCAACTTGAGAACAATGCTGAGAGAAGCACGAGTACTAAGAGAAAAAAAAAAAAGAAATAAAGAAATGATGATGAAAGATGTAAAAAAAAACCTGAGAAGTGACACTGATGAATGTAGGCAAATGAGATCCAACACAGGAATAACAGGAATCCTTGAAGGAGAAACCAAAGCAAGGAGGACAGAACAAATAGTTAAAATATAATTTAATAAATCTTTTCTTAATTTTAAACAAAATGATTTTAATCTATATATTGAAACACCACATATCTACACATATTAATCCAGAATGACCAATATAAAGATATTTCTAGTAAAATGACTGAACTTAAAAAGCAGCTAAGCAAAAAGAGCCTATGATTTGTAAGGAAAGTAAATTAGGCTATCATCACACCTGTTGAAGCACTGCCAGAAGAAACACAAACATATTAAAGATCCTCAGGGGAAAAAATGAGTATAATTAACCTACAAGAATCCAGGAAATATATTTCTGAGTACTACGCTAGAGAAAGAGCTGCAGAAAACCAAACTATCTAGAGAGCATTAACAGTGGGGAACATTAAATATTTAATTACTTGTAGAAGAATAAGTGAGGGTTAAAAGAGAGTATTTAGATATATATCAGGTATGTGACCTGACAATGTAGATTTGATATGATCATTTTAAAAATAATGGAAAAAAGAGATACATATTTAAAAAATCAACTGTGTCCAGTAATTATAATCAGTAGCGGTAGAATTAACACTGTTATTCTGAGTTTATTGTATGTGTAATATGGAGTAACAAATTAGAAATTATGAGATATTCTAATTCTCTTACTTCTTGTGTTTTTGAATACCAAAATTTTCACTGTGGAAGTAAGGAAATACAGACATAAAGCAATGAAGATAAAGTGAAACCCTGTAGTCCTGAATTTAAATTGGGAATAGCAGTATGAACTCATAAATTGTTTTAACTATTTCTAGATATAATTACAACAGATTACACATTCAAATATATTTAAATCCATGAATTCATAATCATATTATGAAATATAATTTATGATTCCCTGAGGATGGTAAAGAATCAATTTGCTAGGTTGGAAACTGGGAAATAGAATCAGCGTTTATCTTCTCTTTCCTAATGAGCTGTACTACTGGTTAAGTCAAGAATAAATGAGGGGAAACATACCCTAATAATACTCATATGTATCATGATGAAATGAAATGCCATCACTGACAGTATGACAGTTTTACCCAAAGGAAGCCAACCTGAGTTTACTAGAACCTCAGGTCTAGTTGCCAATTGCCAAGAAACACACAGGACAAAGGAACATGCTGACCTGAATTTTGAGTTTGAATCAATGAAATCCAGGCTGTGGGAGACTACAGATCAAGTGACCTGAGTTTTTCAATGGATAAATTATAAGAATAAGAAAGATTATATTAAAAAATTAGTTGGAATACAAAGAAATCTAAGAAATCAACTGAACTGCAGTCTGTTGGGATGTACAACTAGCCGACAAAACTATAAATAGTCATAACAGTTGTGCAATTTCTATCCATTTTGAAGGTCAGATCTTCTGTTTTTTGGCCAGTGGGAGCCTGCGTGAGTTGTCTCCAAACCCTTTGACATGACCCTAGCAATCTTTGACAACTTTCTTGCATTCTTATATGACAAGATGCTTCAGGCTTAACTTGCACAATTCCTGCCGTAATCAGGAATCAGCCATGTCTCCATAAAGCTCTGGTTCCTTTGGGCTGGCAATACTATTTCAAGATTGCAATCCAGGTAATAGGTTCTAGAACTTTTCTGTGAGTAGAGCTAGGACTTTTGTTTATAAGATAAAATGCATCATGAGTTCATACTAATACTTTCAATTGAAATTCACGACTACAGGATTTTTGAATAATCTCTTCTGTCTGATATTTGTGTCTACTTTCTCCCATACTGAGTACCTTACTAGGACCAGTTTAGATGATGGTGAGCCGTGTCCAGTAGAGAAGAGTATAACAGAATATGCAGATTAAACACACAGGCTTTGGATTCAGACTGATTGCACTCAAATACCCTGCCTTAACTTGGGCAAGTTATCAACATCATTTATAAAATTAAATGTAAAGAATAATAAAATGAAAAATACCTTTATCATAGTGTTGTTATGAAGATTAAAATTAATCTGGAAGATAAATGCCTTTTTTGCGAGTATCTTGGAGGGACAAGCAGCTGGGCTTCATAGTTGCATCCAATCTTGCTTGGCCTGGATGGCTTTTTTCACTTTAAAACATGTACCAGTGTTTTCCTAGCAAACAGGCAACCTTGGGTTAATTGTGAACTTCTGATGTGATAGGATGTGATACATCTTATTATCTAATTCCTAAACTTGCCATTCCATTGATTTCAAAATTTCAGATGAACTACAGCAAAATTATAATAATAAAGTACATGAATGTGTACAACAATGTGAAAGTACTTCATGCCACCAAACTGTTCACTTAAAATGGTCAAAATGGTCAATTCTATGTTATATTTTACTACAAAAAATACTTGAATGAGCCCAGAAAATGAGAAATGTTTTAGTGGTTGGAAAGTAAATCTTACATAAATAAAATAAAGATAACTTCCATCATTTTCTTTTTAAAATGTGAACATTAATAAATATTGGGTGCAAAAGTGAAATGAGGTCAGGGCTGAAAAGAAAATAATACAGAGAAATTAAACTTTTAACAACCAAAGTGTTGTGATTTGAGTTTTTATTGTGTTAAATAATTAGCCTCACCCAAATTCTGTCTCCATCTTTTTCCAGCATAAACATGCCTACCTATTTTCTGGTCGGCATTCCCCTAGATGCAGGAGTGTCAATGTCAAACCTGTTCAGCAAAACCAGCCCTTAGTTCTTCATGTCTGCTAGTAGGCCAAGTGGACTTTGTAGCAGATAAGAATAGCCACCTCCCTGTGCATTCCCCATTCACAGAAGAGCAGTTGAGTATGTGGAGAGAACCAGGACCATTGTCCTCCACCCAACCATCCCCACAGGGGACTCATACACTCCTGGGAGGAGAGTGATGGTTTCACATCAACCCCAGGAAATTCTCTGCTAAGGCTAAGCTTTTCTTCATGGAGCATTCCATTTCCAAGAGGCAAGCACAGGCTTAGCCTTCAGAAAGAGATTTTCAAGATGCTGTGCTCCCTAGCACTAGGCTGGTTTGTGTGTTGGAGAGGGGAGAGCAGGACACTGGGTGTTGCTTAACCAAAATGGTAATAAATAGGTAATCAGAAGCTACATTATTTTTTGTTTCCATTTTAAGGAGTACCATCCACAGTGTCTCTCAATTGTTCTTAATCCCAATGTGCTATTCCTACCCAGAGAGCACGTGGAAATATGTGGTGAGATTTTTGGTTTTCACAGTGACTGAAGAGGAGCAAGCAGTGTTCAATAGGGAGGATGCTAACCATCCTGGAAGCATGGAAACATGCTAAGGATGGAAGGGTAGTCTCTCAAAAGGAAGAATCGTGCCACCCAAAATGTCCCCAAGGCAAACTTGCTATGTAAACAAAATTTGAATCTCTTTTAGTTACTTGACACAAACCTTGATCTTTTAATGTTCTTTCCCACTGCAAGTTTTTCTGAAATCCTACAGGACCGTATGTGTTTATCGGAATGCTTCATTTCAGGCAGATCAGAAGGACTGCACTAAACCAGACATTAGTCACAGGAAGCAAAATAATAAGCCTGGTGCTTTTGCTGTCGAGAGGCTCAGGTCCCCAGTGGAATAATGAAATTATAAAAATTATTTTTTCCTCTTCCATCTTCATTTCATAAAAATCTTCAATGGACAGAAGCAGTTCTCAGACATTATCTTATTGTGACACAAATTTATGTTAGAAATTTGCAAATAAATACTATCCATAGTAACCATAATATCCGTGATATCCATAGTATCCAATAGTATCCAAATTGATTAGTTACCGCCTTTATATGGAAACCAGAGACAATGACGGAATGATTATCATTAAGTATTCAATTGCTTTTAGTATTGAGATATCAAACATTAGAACTAAGTTTAATATCTAGTTTTCTGAAGATGAATCATTTTATATTTGGTCCTACATTTATTATTTCCCAGTTTATAATGATGTCTTTACTTATCTTCCTATTGTTCTTGTATGTGTATGACCTTTTCATTAGTATGTTGTGAATTTTAAGCATATAGGCATATAATAATATACCAAGGAGATGAAGAAATGTATACACTTGGTTTATAAAACTCATTGGCCTTTCAAATAATTTTTGAGTTTGAAAGTAGAATTGCCCTGTAAACGCCTACTCCTTTTGGTCAGTTAATGATCCACAGTGCTAGCCTGTACCATAGAACTTAATTTCTGGAAGGGCCAATTGAAACAATTTGACTAAAATGAGGCATCTATGAGAATGTAATGAGACTTCAGAATGGGAGGAGAATAGTTCTAGCTGGAGGCACCAAAGAAGGGTTTGTGAGGCCATTCTTGATATCTGGGTAGAGTATACACTATCAGAGAAGCTGGCATAGTCATTCCAAGGAGAAGGAATCAAATGAAGCTTTGGAGACCTCTGATGTACTGTATCTCCTGATATTCCTGTCTCTCTAGAATATGATCTTGCCTTGAGACCTGCTTTAGCCACTAGACTGTGCCGGTTCCAGGTCTAAATCTACTACTTAGCATCTTGAAGCTACTGCTTTTGCAACCGGGCCAAAGCCAGTCACCATGTAAGAAATCCTACTTCCTGAGACCACCATGCTGTGAGGAAGCCCAAGCAGACCATGTGGAGATGCCACATTCAAGAGAATCAGGAACCCAGCTGACTGTCAGCACCAAGGAACCAGGTGTGGGGTCCTGGTAGAGCAGTACCCACCAGTCTGCAGCCTTGCCAGCTGCCCTGGCTGATGCCATATGAAACAGAGAACTACCCCTTTTGTGCTCTGTTCAGGCTCCAGGTCCACAGAATTGAGAGCAAACATAATGGCTGTTGTTTTAAGGTATTAAATTTAAGGGATACTTTGATAGGTGGAAATAGATAACTGATAAAGCATAAGGCATATGGGACATTCAAGAAGCAGTAAATGCTTGTGTTTGGCTTGAAAGACTTCCTGGTGAGAGGAACAGGTTGAAATGCAGAGAATTAAGAATGTGGACATTAGCCTGCACACATGGCATAGAAGGTACAGGCTGCTTCTAGATGTTTCTAGAAATCCTTTAGGTACTGACACATTCTTATACAGCTAGAAGCTGACCATGAGGAATACTTAGCAGTGAATGCCAGTGAAACCCTACAATTGGTCTTGGGGATGATGTCACAGCTAACGTCTTCCTTGGAGACTCTCTCAACACAGCAGGACCACTCCCCAAGCACAAGGCTCTAAATATGAGGGAAAACAATCTCAGGCTTGCCAGACATGAGTCATAGCCACCAATTTCTGACCTTTTATGACAATGTGGGTGGTGAGATACTGTGTATTGATATATGTCATCTCAAAAAGACAAGCAATTACCATGCTAAGATGCAAATGGGAGTCTTAGGGAGAGAAAAATGGCCCTTGGGTTTTCTTTTGTTAAAGGACACAATTTGGGAATTGGCAGTAAGAAAAATTGGAGATTTCTTTTAGGAGTTTCACAGTGAATACAGAGTCCTCAAACAATGAGTTTGCAAGAGGCTTTTGCTGTGAAAGCATGGATTTGATCACAGGTGACCATACGTTGCCATTGGGATGAGACAAATGTCCTACATCTGTGCAGTTCTGTGCATGTGTGTATGTATTTGTGTGTGTCTAAATCATATGGATGCAAATTGAGGGGTGATGCTGTCTTTAATATGCTGAATATATTATCCCTGCCCTGCCCCACCAGTTGTCTGTCTTGTTAATCCAAATATTATAGAGATAGCTTGCTTTCAGGGAAGAAGATTCAGGGCAGCCCCTCCCCATGTCGAGCCACTCAGCTTCTCTCTCTCTGGTAAAACTTAAACCTTAAGGTGAAGCTTTTTCCAAAAAACTGAGTTTTCAGTCTCAAGATACAAATGATTAGAATTCATACATTTCCTGATGACCAAACTACTGAAACACAGAAGGGAGCTTGCACTAGCAGGTCATCATGACTGAGTCAGAGAAATCAAGCCCACAGCAAGAACCCAACCCAGAAGCTTAATTTTATCCAGATTGTGGAAACAAATATCAAGATTATTCATTCAAAAAAAATTTCGCTTGTAACAACACATAGTATTGTTTGATGTACTATACGTACATTCATATTTAGAAAAATTATAAAATCATGGACAAAGAGAATCCAAGGCAACTTCAGTGTATTCATTACATCTCAGGGGAAAGAGAAGGGGATTGGAGAAGTTCACCAACTTATTAATTTTGAGAGGATTTCTCAAACATCTCCAATTCTGTTACTGAGTCTGATCTTTGCTTAATTCTGGAATTACATTACCTTATTGCATTACTACCTTAGTATTACCTTACCTATGTGGAAGAGAAAATAGTCATCAGGTGAATTGAAAAGCTAAAGTAAACAGTGCAGCCTCCAAGAAGTGATATTAATACGGCAAACACCAGAGAAGTAGAACCAGGGCCCTGCCTGTTGAGGAGAAAGTTGCTGCTTCTGGGAGTGGGAGTGGGAGTGGAGGCTGGCGAGTGGCTGAAACCCGGCCTCAGACTGTCAGCCTGTCCTGTTGCTCTGTTGTCTTGCTGTGTTTTGGCAGGAGGCACCCCCAGACAAACCGCCATCAGGCTCCCTGAACCTTGGAGTGGGTGGTAGGGAAACGCCTCTGGAGTGTTTGAATATCTTTCTCTAGTGGTGCATTTCTCAACCTTTTTTCCCTATTATCAGCACCTTCCTTCCAGCCCCCCCAGAAGTGCAGGCCAAAAGCCTGTTTAGCTACTTTTTGCTTATTCGCCACCCTCAAGAAATTTTAATACTATTGATATACTATATATCTGCTTATGTGTTGTATACATTTGTGTTTCACACAGAAAAAAATAAGCATGAATCTTACTCATTTTATTGATTGAAGGTTAAAAATTACTAAATACAAATTTTAAGTTAACATTTAAAATAAAAATTAAAAGCTATAACTTAAAAAATTATTTATTTTTTAATTAAAGTACAGTTGATTTACAATATTGTGTTAGCTTCAGATGCACAGCAAAGTGAATTCAGTTATATACATATATATTTTTTCAAATTATTTTCCATTATAGGTTATTATAAGATATTGATACATTAAATCCTTTTTGAAAAGCTGTAACATTTAACTTAACTTGATTGCCAGAATAACTTTTAATGTAATTTACTGATTTATATAAATCACAATGTAACATATTAGTTATATATAAATCCATAAAATAGCAATGTCGTACACATTTTAAAAATCATTCAAAACTGTTATTTTCCCAGCAAAAGTGAAATAATTCAAAATTTAAATTAATTTCTTAAAAATGTAGTGAAATGGGGCATCCCTGGTGGCACAGTGGTTGAGATTTGCCTGCTAATGCAGGGGACACGGGTTCGAGCCCTGGTCTGGAAGGATCCCACATGCTGCAGAGCAACTAGGACCGTGAGCCACAACTACTGAGCCTGTGCGTCTGGAGCCTGTGCTCCGCAACAAGACAGGCCGCAATAGTGAGAGGCCTGCACACCGCGATGAAGAGTGGCCCCCGCTTGCTGCAACTAGAGAAAGCCCTCGCACAGAAACGAAGATCCAACACAGCAAAAATAAATAAATTAATTAATAAACTCGTACCCCCAACATCTTCTTTAAAAAAACAAAAAGTAGTGAAATGAACTTTTAATTCTTGTTTGATATGAGAGGATAACTTTAAACTATCATTCAGACATTACCAATATTTTTTTCTTTTCACCACTTGACATAATTAATGGTGCATTGAATAATATTTTTAGAATAAAATTATAAAATATAAACAGTTTTGTTTAATTCTCAATACCCTCAAAGCCAAAGTGACATATAAGATCACTGAGATCAAACAAAGAAGGTCCACAAATCAGCCAATGAGCACATGCTGCCTCTCACACCATGTGACTCTGTTATGGAACAATTGATGGAGAGAAAGTCTTACACTCATAGACATCTATTTGCCACAGATTTGTAACCTTACTTTGCATATGTTTTAGATCAATGCCATTAACTTAATGTCAACACTGCTTATGTGTTATCCAGAAAATGCAATGAGAGAAATGAAATATTAAGGGATAAGATTTTGCTGGGTAAGCCTGACTTTGAAGAACCACAATTCATTGTAATATCTAAGAATTTTTCCCTCAAAAAACCAAGTTGTCACTCATTTGGGAGTGATATTGCCTCTATAGGAAATGCATGCTGTACTCATATCTGCATTATAAAACTAAAGTATTTGAGTTGCTTCTTATATTTATCAGAAATGATCACTCTTCTTTGGGTCAGAAGAAAGATTTCTTGAATGTTTTATACTTTTCCTATCTCAAAAAACAAAACAAATAAAAAAAATATATCTTCAACTTTATTTTGGAGTTACCACCTGTTCCCTTGGAATCTTGGGCCATCGCATTGAACCATTCCACCCTGAACTATTCAACTGAGTTATCTCTTAGGATCCAAACCCTCAGTCTTCCAACCATAAGTTCACTTATTCTCTCAACCCTTTTGTTTGAAGGCCTTGGGCAACCACATTTTTTGTCTAGCTTGCATGCTATAGTTAAACACTTCACCTGTCTCCAGAATCCTTAACACTATCAGTACCTTGTTTCCATAGCTCTCAACTCCGCAAATCCTAACTTGATACCAGTGCTGTCATCTGTTGCCTCATAGCAACTGAACCCTGAAAAAAAATTTACAATTCTACTGATGGATGCTACTGTTAATTTGGGATTTCTATACTTGGTTGGGGCCTCAAACCAGTATTCAATCCTTTTACTTGTGAATCAAGTTAAAACATTGTATTATAAAAACAACCCATTATAAATGGACACATGTATCAACTTATTTGATCTTGACTACAATCTATGAGATAGACACTATTTTGTTTGTATTTTACCAATACAAAGAGTGGGACACAGACAGGTTAGGTGATTTACCCAAAGTCACACAGCAAGTAAATGCCTGAGCAAGATTAGAATGAAAGCTTTCTGATTGTAAAGTCTGTGCGCTTAACTGCACTGTGTATTTAGGTACTATTTGCTAATCTTTTAAGTAATTAGACCAACCTATGCAGCAATTTATTTCTCAGAGGGTTTATGGTCATCCATTGCTTAGAAGGCTGGGAAAGATTACAAGGAGAATTAGGGCTTTTGAGTTCTGCTGATTTTGACCCCTATCTTCTTTTTTCCTTTTTCTTACAAAAACCCCCACATTTTTTGGATTTTGAAATCTTACATTTTTACAGAACCCAGATTTTGTATAGGAGTTTTGGAAAAATGAAAACAATGAAAGGCTGTGAAAAGAAATTCAGCCCAGGCATTCCATCTTCGTAAGATGAGAAAGTGGACTCGGATGTATTCTTTCCCATTAGGAAATTAAAACAGTGAATAGAGGGTTCTGGCCAGCACATGAATCCCTTGTTAGAGCACAGGGAGACCTTTCCTTTGCCTGCTTCTTAGGATTCGTTGGTTCCTGATTAAGAGAAATTTGCATCCCCACTAACACTATAAAGTATTGTTTAGGTTTTGTTTTTCAAATAATGAATTGCCGGCTTCTAGGCTTCCAAGAGAGTGGCTGTTAGTTTGATAAATTGCCTTACATGTTGCCAAATATAAAGAAATAGTGCTTGACTAAACTGTGAACAGATTTTCACCATTATTCAAAAAGAGTATATTGAGTAAAGAGAAGTAGCTAGTGGAAAATTCAAGTTTCCCTGCTGTCAATCGACACCAGATTGAAGGTCTGGTCCCTATACTGAGCACGGATCAAAGGACAGTTTCATTTGAGAAAGTTATCACATGACAGAAAGTCATCACATGATAGAAAGTCAAAAAAGTTTCCAACTGCCTTCAAATATTATTAAAAAGATACTTCAGGGTAAATACTTCAACCATCAGTGGCTGTTCAGGTGTGAGACTTCTGCAAATTTAGGAGAGTTTGACTGAATGATCAGTGATTCAAAGAAACTCTTATACAACTGGATTAATAGACTTTTTCCTACTTTACAACTTTCCTTCCACCCTCCAGATGAGGCCATAACTTTGCTGCATGTACATTTTATTCATATATAGATATATATAGTTTTTAAAAATGTGAGTACATACATACATGTTGTAAACATGTATACATTGTCTAAAGCCAGACTGAAAGGCAGGAAAAATATAGCTTATAATAAAACGGGAGAAGGAAAAAATTCAATACAATTTTTCTATGACTTAGACAATAATAAGTTATTACAGATTCCCTGCTTCCTCTCCTTTACTGTTATTACTATTGCTCCTTCCTGTGGGTATTTCTCAAGCTTTTCCTGGGCTGCCAATATCCTCATGACTACCATCCCCTCTTCCTTAAGAAAAGGAATAAGCCTGCTTGGGTAGTTCCTCTCTGTGGAATGGCCACACATGATTACTGAACACTTGGAATGTGTCTAGTTCCACATGTGGGACTGATAATGTATGTGTATATGTAATTACATTTCATATAAATATATTCACTACATATTTTATTTCATACAAACATGTACATTTCATATGAATATGTTCATCAATATGTGTATGTATATGGACATTTCATTGGATATATTGGAATAAATGAAATAAATTGTTAAATTTAATTTTACCTGGTTCCTTTCACTTTAAAAAAAAATGGAGTCACCAGGACATTTTAAATTACACATGTGGCTCCCATTATATTTCTTTGGACAGCACTGCTTTAGAAGATGTGACTACTTTTTTACTTTTGGGGTCTTCTGATGAAACCCACTTGGCTACCGGGAGCCATTGCTGGGCTGGCCTCCAGTGGAGCATCCTTACTTGTACTTGATTTTAAAGTGTCTATCATATTCAACCTTTTATTATAATTACATTTCTTTCCATTTTATTTTATATGAAAGTATAGTTGGTTCCCGATGTTTTCTTAGTTTCAGATGTAGAGCAAAGTGATTCAGCTATCCATATATATATGGATATGTATTTTTTCTTTTTTTGATTCTTGTCCCTTATAGGTTATTACAAAATATTGAGTACAGTTCCCAGTGCTATACAGTAGGTCCTTGTTGGTTATCTATTTTATATATAGTAATGTGTATATGTTAATCCCAATCTCCTAATGTATCCCACCCTTTCCCCTTTGGTAACCATAAGTTTGTTTTCTATGTCTGTGGTTCTATTTCTGTTTTGTAAATAAGTTCATTGGTATCATTTTTTTTAGATTTCACATATAAGCAATATCATATGATATTTGTCTTTCTCTGTTTGGCTTACTTAGTATGATCATCTCTAGATCTATCCACCTCACTACAAATAACTCAATTTCTTTTTATGGCTTCTTTTATGGCTGAGTAATATTCCACTGTATATATGTGCCACATCTTCTTTATCCATTCATTTGTTGATGGACATTTAGGTTGCTTCCATGTGTTGCCTATTGTAAAATAGGGCTGCAATGAACACTGGGGTGCATGTATATTTTCTACTTATGGTTTTCTTCAGATATACGTCCAGGAGTGGGATCCCTGGATCATATTGTAGTTTTCTTTTTAGTTTTTTAAGGAACATCCATACTGTCTCCATAGTGGCTGTACCAATTTACATTCCCACCAACAGTGTAGGAGGGTTCCTTTTTCTCCATACCCTTCCAGCTTTTATTATTTGTAGACTTTTTGATGATTGCCTTTCTGACCCATGTGAGGTGGTACCTCACTGTACTTTTGCATTTCTCCCTTTCTATTTTATATCAGTGTATCTTTTTTGTGTCATTATGAGTTTATTATCTCATCAATTTAACTTGTTACCATTTATTATTATTATTACCATTACTATTACTGCTTTGAAGCTCACTCAAATTGTCAGAATTTGGCTGTGTACTCTCAGCTTTACCAGTAACAGACTTAAAGGGTAGAAGCTCCATCTTTTCTGGAAACATCAGGACTTTTCACTGTCATGAACTTTGGAGTAAAACACCCATTAAGAAGTTCTGATTTCTTTCAGGGGAGAAGAGGATTAGAGATGAAAACCTGAGTTCACGAGACTTGGAAAGTTGGGTGAAGTGCTGTGGTTGCTGCAGCTGCTGTATTGGATTGGTTTTTGTGTCACTGAATTGGAAAAAGAATTCTTTTTAACATTTTTAGCACACATGGGTTTTATAATCTTAGGTACTATGTTTTATTTGTCAGAGAGTAAATGTCTTCATCTGTGAAAAAGACTCTCCCCTCTGCTGATACGTGTGATGGTGTTGCTCCCCTCTGACATTTCTGTTTAAGGACAGAGGGAAAATAGGAGGCACAGAGTTCAGGACACACACACAGGCACACTCACACACTCTCACACACATCACATTCATACACATATGCTCTTGCTCACACACTCATGTGTTCACACACATGCTGATATGTACACACTCACATATACTCACATTCACACGTGACCATGCTCACACACACACACTTACTCACACTCACATACCATGCTCCCTTGGCTACATTGCTTTTAAATAGCAGAAATTTGGTCTTTCAAAAACTGTAGGACAATGAGATATCATCTCACACCAGTCAGAACTGTCATCCTCAAAAAATCTACAAAAAGGAAATGCTGGAGAGGGTGTGGAGAAAAGGGAACACTCTTGCACTGTTGGTGGGAATGTAAATTGATACAGCCACTATGGAGAACAGTATGGAGGTTCCTTAAAAAACTACAAATAGAACTACCATATGACTCAGCAATCCCACTACTGGGTATATATCCTGAGAAAACCATAATTCAAAAAGAGTCATGTACCACAATGTTATTGCAGCTCTATTTACAATAGCCAGGGCATGGAAGCAACCTGTGTCCATCGACAGATGAATGGATGAAGAAGGTGTGGCACACATATACAATGGAATATTACTTAGCCATAAAAAGAAACGAAATTGAGTTATTTGTAGTGAGGTGGGTGGACCTAGAGTCTGTCATACAGAGTGAAGTAAGTCAGAAAGAGAAAAACAAATACCATACGCCAACACATATACATAGAATCTAAAAAAAAAAAAAAAAGTGGTCATGAAGAACCTAGGGGCAAGACAGAAATAAAGACACAGACCTACTAGAGAATGGACTTGAGGGCACAGGGAGGGGGAAGAGTAAGCTGGGACAAAGTGAGAGAGTGGCATGGACATATATACACTACCAAATGTAAAATAGATAGCAGTGGGAAGCAGCCACATAGCACAGGGAGATTAGCTCGGTACTTTGTGACCACCTAGAGGGGTGGGATAGGGAGAGTGGGAGGGAGGGAGACGTAAGAGGGAAGAGATATGGAGGTATATGTATAAGTATAGCTGATTTACTTTGTTATAAAGCAGAAACTAACACACAATAGTAAAGCAATTATATTCCAATAAAGATGTTAAAAAATAAATAAACCTGTAGGAGAGCCTCAGCAATTTGAATTCATATTAAATTTCAGATTCAGTGGATAAAGTTTTCACAAGTCAGGTAGTTGCTTCTGACTACAGAGTGTTAGTCATAGGAGTAGGTTTTATCATTTGTTCAGTTGTGATTAGAAGTGCTTCCTAGAATGTGTCTAGTTTTACCACAAATCACCTCCTGTCACACAGATTATAGAAAACATCCAGGTTTTTGTCTGAGGTTTGGAAAATGTGTCTCATCGTGGATGACAAAATGACGTCTGTATTTTATAAAGGCATCTTTTCTCCATTTCTATCATACTGAATCCTAGAATCTGTATAACATTGTAGAACTTTTATTCTTTATCTCTAATTTTCTTGTCTATCCTCAGAGACAAATGTTAGTTACCCTCTCCATTTTGTAAGTGAGAAAGCTAGGATCAGGTAGGTTAAGGATTTGCCCAAGCTTGCGTAAAGAAGAGTGCAAAACACACTAATTTCATGTTCTTTGGCATTTTTCATCATCCTTATCTTTTTGGAAAATGAATGGCACCTACCTGAACCTACCAACTCAATCAACCTACCTACTGACTTGTTCATACCTGTGGAGCTTTAATCCTAGTAAATTACTCCTTTAGACAATTGAGAGAATCATTTCCAAGTGATTCACATCACATATTTTGTAAAGGAAAGTGTTTCTGGACATTCTCGGCCCAGAAAAGATGACTAAAACAAATTTTAAGCCATTCACTGAGGCTAGTTGATTAGCTTGCCTTATAATGAAATATCAAATATTTTGGAACTCAAAGTGTTACCTAAATGTCTGGGGAAGGAAGTTCCATTGATTTGTAGAAGATGGTTCGAAGGATCTTCCCAGAGCAAGTGTGCTTTTGAATGGGTTTCAATTTGTTTTCAAAATTGTCAATTTTGCACAAAATGTACAACATTCAGTTCTGTAAAGTTTTCAAAATTCTCCCTTATATTTTGCTATTATTATTTCATTTCTTAAGCTCATGATTTTCTTTTCTAAAAAGTAGACATTCCTGTTGTGTTAATTTGCATTCAGTCAAAGATATTAATAAAGAATACGAGACAGTATGGAAATGAAAACAACACAGATTTGGATTTATCAATTTATTACTTCATTTAACAAATATTTATTGGGTCCCTGCTGTGGGCCAGGTACTATTTTAGGTGTGGTAGCTTCAGCCAGCAATTAGTAAAGAAGACAGAAATTCCTGTCTTTATCAAGTTCCCATTCTGAAGAGGGGAAGCAGACAATAAACTAGATAAATAAGTAAAATATGTAATAGGTGAGATGTGGAGAACTAAAGCAGATAAGAGGGGTGAGGCACACTGAGAAAGAGTTTGCGATTGTAAATAGCTGGTCAGAGAAGGGTCTTATTGAGAATATGAAGCTTGAACAATGACTTGAGTTGCTGCAAGAGTGGGCTGTGCAGTTATGTGGGAAAAGGGCTTTTCAGACACAGGGAACAGCAAATGAAAACACTGGAGGTGAGAGGCTGACTTTTGTGTTCAAGCATCAGCAAAGAAACCAGTGTTGTTGTAGTAGAGTGAGCAAGAAAGTAAGTAAGGCAGCTTGTGGGGGCCAAGTCATGTGGAGCCTTGCGAAGTCATTGTGAGGTTCTTTGTTTGAGATGGGAAGACAATAGCTGGGTTTAAGGAGAAAAGTGACTGTTGGAAACTGTGAAGGGTCTGAGCTTTTACTCTGCTTACAAGTTAACGAGTCACCCTGCCACAGTGTTATCTGCATGTGCTGACTGAGTCACAGACCTTTATTACTTACAGCAAAGTCAGTAGCTGTAGAAGAAGCATCTTGTGCTGGTCCCCATACCCAAAACTCGGCAAGGCAAGGGGACCAGGGCTCTTTGTTACATGAATGGGCAGTAGGGTGCATCACAAAACTAGGCAATTATGAGCTTTTATAGGGTTGCTATATATCCTGTTTTGCCTTTCTTGCTGTCTGAAGGGAGAGACCATTCATTACCCTGAAATGTAAGCAGATGTCTTTTGGGAGGGAGTAGTAGGACTTTATTTTTATTACATCTCTGAGATGGTAGGTTTCTTAACTTTTTTTTTTAAGTTTTTTTGATGTGGACAATTTTTAAACTCTTTATTGAATTTGTTACAATATTGCTTCTGTTTTATGTTTTAGTTTTTTGGCCATGAGGTATGTGGGATCTTAGCTCCCCAACCAGGGATTGATCCCACACCCCCTGCACTGGAAGGCAAAGTCTTAACCACTGGACTGCCAGGGAAATCCCTGAGATGGTAGGTTTCTACATGCTTCTGGAGGAACCTCCAGGGCCAAATATTGTTTGTTTTTCAAGTGTGTCCTTTGCTCAGATGGCCCAAATTTTGCAGAAACACAAGAAACACTGAGAATTGCCTCCCAATAGTGACATGACATAACTTAAATTTTTACCTTCTGATTGTATGGGCTTTTTACCTGGCTATGCTGACGTATGGTTCACAAATAAAAATTGTATATATTTAAGATATACAAAGTGATGTTTTGATATACACAGACATTGTGAAATGATTACCACAATCAAGCTAATTAACACATCCATCACCACACATGGTTACATTTTTTTGTGTATGGGATCAACTCCCTCAACACACTTCAAGCATATAATATGTTATTACTAATCATCATGAAATAAATTAGAGCTCCAGGACTTATTTATCTTATAAATGCAAGATTTTACCTTTTGACCAACATCTCCCTGCTCCGCTCCCCTACCCCAGGCCCTGGTATCCACCAGTCGACTCTCTGTTTCTACGAGTTTAACATTCTTTGATTTGATGTATGAATGGAATTATGCAGTGTTTGTCTTTCTGTTCCTGAGTTATTTCACTTAGCCTAGTGTCCTCTAGATGTATCCATGCTATGACAAATGGCAGGATCTCATTCTTTTTAAGACAATAATATTTCATTGTATGTATATACCATAGATTCTTTATCCTTTCATCCATCAATGGACACTTATTTCCATGTCTTGTTTACTGTGAATAATGCTGCAATGAACATTAGAGTATATATTATCTCTTCAAGATTATCATTTCATTTCCTATAGAGATATATACCCATAAACTGGATTCCTGGATCATATGGTAGTTCTATTTTTAATTTTTTTTAGGAAACTCCATTTTGTTTTCCATGATGGCTGCACCATTTTATAGTCCCACTGACAGTATATAAGGGTTGTATTTTCTGCACATTCTCACCAGAACTTGTTATCTGTTGACTTTTTGATGATAACCATTCTAACAGATGTGTGGTGATATCTCATTGTGATTTTTTTTAAACATCTTTATTGGAGTATAATTGCTTTACAATGATGTGTTAGTTTCTGCTGTATAACAAAGTGAATCAGCTATGTGTACACATATATCCCCATATCTCCTCCCTCCCGCCCTCCCTATCCCACCCCTCAAGGTCGTCACAAAGCACTGAGCTGATCTCCCTGTGCTATGTGGCTGCTTCCCACTAGATATCTATTTTACATTTGGTAGTGCATATATATCACTGCCACTCTCTCACTTCATCCCAGCTTACCATACACCCTCCCTGTGTCCTCAAGTCCATTTTCTACGTCTGTGCCTTTATTTCTGTCCTGCCCATAGGTCCTTCAGAAGCATTTTCATTTTTTAGATTCCATATATATCTGTTAGCATACGGTATTTGTTTTCCCCTTTCTGACTTATTTCACTCTGTATGACAGTCTCTAGGTCCATCCACCTCAGTACAAATAAGTCAATTTTGTTTCTTTTTATGGCTGAGTAATATTCCATTGTATATATGTGCCACATCTTCTTTATCCATTCATCTGTTGATGGACACTTAGGTTGCTTCCATGTCTTGGCTATTATAAATAGTGCTGCAGTGAACATTGTGGTACGTGACTCATTTTGAATTATGGTTTTCTCAAGGTATATGTCCAGTAAAACGATTGCTGGGTCGTATGTTAGTTCTATTTTTACTTTTTTAAGTAACCTCCATATTGTTCTCCATAGGGGCTGTATCAATTTACATTCCCACCAATAGTGCAACAGGATTCCCTTTTCTCCACACCCTCACCAGCATTCACTGTAGATATTTGATGATGGTCATTCTGACTGGTGTGAGGTGATATCTCATGGTAGTTTTGATTTGCATTTCTCTAATGATTAGTGATGTCAAGCATCCTTTCATGTGTTTGTTGGCAATCTGTATATCTTCTTTTGGGAAATGTCTGTTTAGGTCTTCTGCCTATTTTAGGCTTGGGTTGTATGCTTTTCTGGTATTGAGCTGCATGAGCTGCTTGTATAATTTGGAGATTAATCCTTTGTCAGTTTCTTCATCTGCAAATATTTTCTCCTATTCTGAGGGTTGTCTTTTTGGCTTCTTTATGGTTTCCTTTGCTGTGCAAAAGCTTTTACATTTCATTAGGTCCCATTTGTTTATTTTTGTTTTTATTTCCATTTCTCTAAGAGGTGGGTCAAAAGGATCTTGCCGTGATTTATGACATAGAGTGTTCTGCCTATGTTTTTTCTCTAACAGTTTTACAGTGTCTGGCCTTACATTTAGGTCTTTAATCCATTATGAGTTAATTTTTGTGTATGGTGTTAGAGAGTGTTCTAATTTCATTCTTTTACATGTAGCTGTCCAGTTTGCCCAGGACCATTTATTGAAGAGGCTGTTTTTTCTCCATTGTAGATTTTTGTCCCCTTTATCAAAGATAAAATGACCATATCTTGTGGATTTATCTCTGAGCTTTCTATGCTGTTCCACCGATCTATCTTTCTGTTTTTGTGCCAGTACCATATAGCTTTGTAGTATAGTCTGAAGTTCAAGAGGCTAATTCCTCCAGCTCCATTTTTCTTTCTCAAGATTGCTTTGGCTGTTTAGGGTGTTTTGTGTTTCCATAAAAATTGTGACATTTTTTGTTCTAGTTCTGTGAAAAATGCCATTGGTAGTTTGATAGGGATTGCACTGAATCTGTAGATTGCTTTGGGTAGTAGAGTCATTTTCACAATGTTGATTCTTCCAATCCAAGAACATGATATATCTCTCCATCTGTCTGTATCATCTTTAATTTCTTTCATCAGTGTCTTATAGTTTTCTGCATACAGGTCTTTTGTCTCCTTAGGTAGGTTTATTCCTAGGTATTTTCTATCTTTCGTTGCAATGGTAAATGGGAATGTTTCCTTAATTCTCTTTCAGATTTTTCGACCTTAATGTATAGGAATGCAAGAGATTTCTGTGCATTAATTATGTATCTGCTAATTTACCAATTTCATTGATTAGTACTAATAGTTTTCTGGTAGCAACTTTAGGAATCTCTATGCATAGTATCATGTCATCTGCAAACAGTGACAGATTTACTTCTTCTTTTCTGATTTGGATTCCTTTTATTTCTTTTTCTTCTCTGATTGCTGTGGCTAAAACTTCCAAAACTATGTTGAATAATATTGGTGAGAGTGGGCAACCTTGTCTTGTTCCTGATCTTAGTGGAAATGGTTTCAGTTTTTCACCATTGAGGATGCTGTTGCCTGTGGGTTTGACATATATGACCTTTATTATTTTGAGGTAAGTTTCCTCTATGCCTACTTTCTGGAGGGTTTTTATCATAAATGGATGTTGAATTTTGTCGAAAGCTCTTTCTGCATCTACTGAGATGATCATATGCTTTTTCTCCTTCAGTTTGTTAATATGGTTTACCACATTGATTGATTTGCATATATTGAAGAATCCTTGCATTTCTGGGATAA